>NC_043977.1:36741126-36858626 GCF_902148855.1 Sphaeramia orbicularis
TAATTTGCATAATTTATAATAATAATAATAATAACAATAATAATAATAATAATAATAATGATCTTTATTTATGTAGCACTTTTCATACATTAAAAACTGTAGCACAAAGTGCTTTACATATCAGTTTAAAAATCAGTACCGCCCCCCACCCACACCCACCCGCACACACACACACACACACACACACATATACATGCAAACCCACAAGCTCACACATACTTAAGAAGACTGACTGAGCACGGGTAGACCAGAACAAAAATGTACAAGTAAAAGTAAAACATCAATTTAGGAGGCGCTGTCTCAGGGAGCCGTCCGCACCAGGAGGCAGCCGCCGACCCCGGCGACCAGGCACCAGCAACACAGCCCCGCATCCCAACTAGTGGGAGAGGGCCAACTGGGACCCCCACCCACCAGAAAGGAGCGGACCCCAGTGAGAGAAGGCGCCACAGCCCCCGGAGTCCACAGCCGCCCCCCGGCATGGAGGGCTCCCTCTGATGAAACACCGGAGAATAAGAAACATTAAAAAGATATAAAAATATTATTCGGTCGTGTGACCTCAAATTCCTGTCTGCTTGGTCTCAAAAGGGGGATACAGAAAGAACGTCATCGAAATGTGAGAAAGAAATGGGGGTGGATGGTTTGTTTGTACACAAATGTGGCGTGTTCTCCAAAGCCGATCTGATCGGCCCGTGGCACTTTACAGGTTGTTTTCGTAAAGCCGATTTAATCGGCCCATGGCATTGAAAGTGTTAAAACATTTATAATAATTGTAAAAAATAAAGCTGACTACTTCGCGGATTTCGCCTATTGCGGGTTATTTTTTAGAACGTAACCTCTGCGATAAATGAGGGACCACTGTAAATTAATTCACATTCATAGAACTAGTTAATGTTCACTTCAAAAACCAAATATTTCTGTGCTTATCTTTCCAAATAAACTCTCTTCATATTATTGCCCATCACTACTATTTCCAACTGCTATGAATATTATTTGCATCCGTTTCTTTGATCACAGCTGAGGCAGTTACCCCTTATTACCAAGATTTTATCTGGACCTAAAACATTCAGAATCTCACAAAAAAATCTGAGCGACGCCAAGTGTAAGGAGTACCCCCCAATTATAGCGAGGTAATTCACACTCTGTATGTGGGTAGATTATGTACCCATTTAATTTAGCTTCATAGAACTATTTGAGTTAGTAACCCCTCTTTGTAAAACCATCAAAGCATGGTGTCATGTTTAATGTGGAAATATGCAACAGAGGACAGATTATTCACCAGCCATGATCTGTTGGTTCGACTTCTTATCATTAATCAAAGGAAAAGTTCATTTCAAAACTAAACAAGCATCCTCTGTGCCTCCTTTGGGAGATTTATTTGCATAATGCTGCCTTTTATTGATTTTTAGGAGCTTGTTTTGTTTTCTTTTGAGGACACTGAGAGCCAGATTGACATGGTCCACGGGTCGGTTCTGGCCCTCCGGCAGTATTTTGCCCATTTGTTTCCCAGAACTTCTTGTGGAGTGAATGTATTATGAGACGGGTGTTAGCCTTGAGGGTGAAGACAACATTGTTGGTAGGGCAAATCTCCTACTGGCGCTGTGTTTGCGTCGTCTGTTTTTTGCAGGGCGAACAGTTGGCGTGGCGTCGTAGCGGACCGGGACAAGACCGCGACGGTACTGGCAACACGTCCGGACCAATCTGTCACATGTACGGTTGGACGGTGACCAGACTGTGCGTGGTGCTGCCTCTGATTACAGACAGGTGTCCCGGCCAGTGAGACAGACGGCCCAACAGACAGACGGCCGCAGACATTTCAGTAGCGGCGGCGGTCGTGCTAATGGACCAACCCGGCCAGTACGTTCCTCTGGGCTCGGCTGAAGGTCACGTCTTCCAGTCACGGACTCAAATGCGATAACGACAACTCATAAAATTTGATGCGCAACACAAAATTAGGATGATTACCACATGACACTGCCTGAGGACTGGTCATGGTTTATTGATTCTTCCCCTTCCACATTTCCTCTAATAAAGACACAAGTACACCCTTGATATACTTAATTCTAGAAACAAGACTGGAATGATGAGGAGTCAAACCAATGGCTGTTGGAGGCTATTCCACCAAATTTTTTGCTTTCTATCATTGAAAAAATATGATTTATAATGCATTTATTTATTTATTTACCATGATTCATGTATTGCTAATTGAAATAGTACTTCTCCTTGTGAAAATTAGACTAAAACCTACATTAACCCTTTCATGCATAGTGGTCACCACAGTGGACAGCTGTTCTATTTGTTTATTTTGTATCATTTATTGGTTTATTTAATAGGGATCATGCATATTTATCCAATCCAACTTTATTTGTAAAACACTTTAAAACAGCCACAGTGGACCAAAGTGCTGCACAGAAGAATAATTAAAACCAAAATAGAAGAATAAAGAATTTGTTGTTGTAGTTCCATATCAGCTGACACAATGGACGCTTATGCACTATCCCGTACACTGACATTCAGACCATTACTGTAACTTTGCTGTTTATGCTAAGTTACATGCTAATGCTAATTGTTATTCGACTGTAATTAACAGTTTTGTTTTGTTTATAATTTTTTTTTTTTTTTGCATATTATATCCATGTAGGTATTATATCCATGTAGGTATGTTAAAATGTGAGAAAATATCAGATTAGCAGCATTAAAAATGTTTTTATTTCATCATTTTCTCACAGTAAATCAGTAAACACATATTTCTTTGCATCTAAAATTAACATTGTTTTCAGCTGAGAGGACATTTTTGAAAAATAGGTTTGTGAAAAATCAATTGCATAATTTTTTTTTTTTCATGCTTAAAGAGGAATAAAAACACTGAGGAAAAAAATCTTGATTAAGGTTCTTATAATTCATGCATGAAAGGGTTAAATCTTTATTTGCATATATCATCCTGTACATAAATACAGTAAATCTGGAATAAATGAAGGACAAAAATATCAATCTCTCAAATATTATTTCAGTAGTATTTAGTAGATAAGGGAATATTAGTCAAAATCATGTGGTTGAAATATGTGAAGCTGATACTTTATTACAAATACACATTATTTCAAGTATAATAGTGGCCACTTTACATCAAAATACAACACGATATGGTCAATAAAAGAAATACATGCAAATGATTTACAATAACAAAATTACCTCAAAAAACAAAACAAGATTCAAAGTGTTTATTGTCATGTGTACAGTAAAGAAACACATCTCCCTGTACAATGAAAATCTTACTTTGCCGCCCACACGGAATGCCACAAGAATTTAACATAAGTATAAAAGTATAAAATTTGAAATAGAATAGGTTAACTAGGAAATTATAAAAACCAAAACAAAGTGGCATTTAAAAATGGCATGCAAGAGAAAAAGAGCATAAAAAATATGACCTACTATTACTAAGAACAAAAATATATATTTACATAAATGTGCAACATCTGGGTAATTGTGCAAACTGTCAGAGGTAAACAATATGAATACAAATTAATAATCACCCCAGTTTTATTGATCACTGACCATTAGCTCCTTGTTGGTCTGTCTCAATATGACAGTCAAAAAGTATAATTTTTATAATTATAATAGTTATAATGTACCTTTTGCCTCTGTAGATAAACATGCTACAGTTGTAGAGACAGTAAACCTGTATACTAACCTAAATCTTTTCTATTTAACGTATCCGACTATAAAAGCTGGGTATCAACCTGTGCTTTAGAAAACATCCAACCAGATAAAGGCTGATTTATGTTTGTACGGAGGCTCTTGTGGAGTTGTATCTACAGACTCCTATGGTGCACATTTTGATTTATAGCTGGGCTTCACCTCTGTCATTATTACATCCTTGTTTGAGGGTGGAATGACGTTGCACTGTTACCTTCCTTACAGCCCTGTTGTTGTTGTTGTTGTAGTTGTTGTTTTGAGCTGTTGGAGTTGCTGAGTCAGTCCAGTCACCACCAGGAGCCACTCAGGCTGCACACTTTCCCTCCACTCTATGGTAATTTGGATAAATGCATCAACCAAATGCTCTGTATTACACTAAAAAAACCACTGAGTGAAGTCTAAATAGCTGTGTGTTCTACAACAAACTGGCTTTGTTCCTGCAAAACCGTGTTGTTTCATTAGATTACATCTGATCAATGCAGCTGCTGTGAAAACAACACTGTTAATCAGGTTTTGGCTCCGGTTCTTGCAGAAAGGCATATGCTGTGGGTTTTTAGCAAACTTGCAAAAGTGCGTTATGTATTTCCCCAGCGAAATGGGCCATGCAGTACATAACACTGATCCTGTAATCATGTAATTGTGGCCATTGCCACTTCTGGAGTCAATGAAAGAGGTACATATTGGAGTAAGGCTTTCAAATGCACCTTCAGTTGTCAGTCTCTTAGCTTTGTTATCACACTGAGAAGGAAATACACTTACTGGCATGTTGATAGTTGCTACATCCAACACATGCCAATGAATAGGTAATGTAATATAACTAGATACGCAGTTAAGACTGGAATAAAAGCCCACTGAACAAATAAGGGATGGTTGGAGATGAACTGTGTTGGAAGTGTACAGATTTTTTACTTATGCAAGTACTGAAGAGATAAACCTACTCACAGTAAGAGAAGTGAAGTCATTTGTAGTAAAATGGTACCTGTCATTATTATATATAATGTGATTGGATTTTTATTGTTGCTACATTAACACATATGTTACATTTTAATGTTGTAGATGAAGTTTAGCTCATTTGAAATTCTCTGTAAACTGAACTTAGTATTTATTTATTTATTTATTTATTTATTTATTTGTTTGTTTGTTTGTTTGTTTTGCACGGATAGTACAGATTAATGAACATTTCTGTAAATGTGCTAGTATTAGCAAAAAATATATTTTTCAACTGTTGTCCCTGGGTAAGATGTAAAATACCAGTATTCATAAAATTAGAAATATTTTTAAAACTAGATGCACTTAGAGAGCGCAGACCTCCGCCAAAGCAGATCAGTGGGCCCCCGTGGCCCCCCCACCCCCGATGACCACCAAAATTTAATCATTTGTTCCTTGTGCCAGTATCAACATTTCCTGAAATTTTCATCCAAATCTGTCCATAACTTTTTGTGTTATCTTGCACACAAACAGACAGACAGACAAACCAACGCCAACAAAAACATAACCTCCTTGGCGGAGGTAATTATGGCTACACCCACACATTACATAGCATTAGTTCACACATACATTACATTGCATTAGTTCACAAACACAGTATACACAGTTCACCTTTAAGTATTAGTATAAAACCTGGAGAGACATTGGCTATAAACTACAACAATATATCAATTCATTGTTATTTGTAGAGCCCTATATCAAATAAGGTTCCCTCACAGAGCTTCACAGAATAAGTTGGATATGAAAACAAACAACAGCCAAAATGTAGGTCTGTCCTACAGAGAAACTGCCAAGAAAGTCCAGGTGTCAGTAAGTCCAGTTTCCTTCACCATCCAAAGGCACTCAGAAACTGGGGAAGTGCTGACAGGAAGAGGTCTGGCAGACCCAAAGCCACGACAGAATCAGAAGATAAGTTTATGATGTTCTATGAAGTTCTATCCTTTAATTTTAGAGTACACTGAGACATTAAACTGCATCGTTTCCCTTGTGCGCTCTTACAAGGATGGACTGTTGGACTGCTTATCCCCCCGGCTCCACCCCCGCCCGCCCGCCCGCCCCCCAAACAAAAATTCACGGACTGCTACTGTGTGTTCTGACGAGGATGGACCACGAAACACCCCTCCACCCCCTACTCTGAAAATCCCCCCCCCCCCCCGCCTCGTCTTATGAAGTGTTCACCCCCCCACACACACACCCATGTCCATGCACTTCCTGTCTACCTCACAGTTTCATTCTGCCAGCAGGCCTGGGTGTTAATAGTGTAGGGGAGACTGGGGACAGTTGTAACATGGGTCAGTTGAAACTCTTGCAATTGCTCCAATCAGGAACAACTTAGGACTCTCCTAATTCACTCTGCACATGCTCAGTTTAGTCCTTAGTCCACATAAGAAGTTGTAGTGCCGTGAGGCAGACACATCAAAATTTGTGAGTGAAAACATAATTGTGTGGTAAATCATATTTTTTGCTCTAATTATTTTTGTGATTGCATAGTTTGCATTTGAAAGTTGTGTAAATTATATTTGTGAGATAAACAAAGATTTATGTAACTGTTTATCCACCTGTCGACAATTACCTGATATAAGATTGTTATATCCTGTAGTGATCAGTGTTCTTATTTCATATATCAGCCAATATATCGGTTATCGGCTGATATCCGATATCGGCTGATATATTGGATATTGGCTTTTTTTAGCCCCCAATATCGGTATCAGCATCAGCCCCAAAAATCCCATATCGGTCGGGCTCTACAGGGTGGGGAAGCAAAATTTACAATATTTTGAGGCAGGGATTGAAAGACAGTGTATGACCAATTAGTTTATTGAAAGTCATGAGAATTTATTTGCCGCAAGAAAATTGACATAATAGAAAATGTTTTTATTCTATGTGTCCTCCTTCTTTCTCAATAACTGCCTTCACACGCTTCCTGAAACTTGCGCAAGTGTTCCTCAAATATTCGGGTGACAACTTCTCCCATTCTTCTTTAATAGTATCTTTAAGAAAGTCGGCATTGCTGTGTGATGTTCTATTGGTAGCATGTTCTAAAACGCCCCAAATAGCAGAATCCAGAGGGTTTAGATCTGGGCTAGAAGGCGGCCATAAACATGATTCCCAAAAATGGCTAAAGTTGGATTTGTTGCTGTTGTCAACAAGTGTTTTGGTGTTCTTGTGTAAGATTTTAACTTCAAATCATATTTTACTGCATTTCTAACGGTCTTGTTGTCTACCTCAAGTTCAATTGCCATTTTTCTCATGGATTTGGTTGGATCCTTTAGGACTTTGGATTTGAGAGCTTTAATAAAAGCTTTGGTACGTTTTTTTGTTGCTTCCTCCACTTCCAGACTTTCTCGTAATAGTTTTGCTCATAGTCATTCTCTTCTTTCCATTATAAACAGTCTTTATGGACACTCCAACTATTTTTGAAATCTCCTTTGGTGTGACGAGTGCATTCAGCAAATCACACACTCTTTGACGTTTGCTTTCCTGATTACTCATATGGGCAAAAGTTTCTGAAAAGGTATGGATAATAGTGTTAGGTATGATTATGACATCAATATATGTTTGGTTTCAAAACAATTGACGTAGTGTCTGCTGAGAAAAAACAACTAAATGTTCATTGTAAATTTTGCTTCCCCACTCTGTAAATAGTAGCCATAACAATGATATGCAAATAATATAGAGGTAATAATAATAATAATAATAATAATAATAATAATAATAATAATAATAATAATAATAATAATAATAACAATAACAATAACAATAATAATAATAATAATAAGCAACAGTGAGAGAACTAAATTACCAACAGCAAGAAAACAGACACTGCACACTGGAATAAACATAAACAACACCACTGCACCACAGAACTGCGCAGTCCATAGATCCCTTTGTGTTCCCTTTTCAGCGGAAATACTCCTTTATTCAGCCATTACAGCTTTAACAGTCCAGTGTGTAGGATGCAGGGGCTTCTAGGTGCTTGGCTGACAACTATTTTCTTCCTTTGTTGCTCAGGTGCTTGCTGGAAAGGAACAGCTATTCAGAGCTCAAGTTGTCTTAGCCCTGGCGCCCAGGCCTCAGGCAGGAGACTGGAGTTGTGAGTCGCTTCCAGCACGAAGCCCTGGCTGCTAGGATTACCTCTGACTCATCTCCTGCTGAGAGACACCAAATATGGATTCAATCAGTTCGGTCTGCGTCCCTGGGGAGAAGGATAAGTAGGTAGACAATGGGCTCGGCACACACAGACACATACACACCTAATTGAGTCCCATTTGTCTCATCTGTGGACATCTATGGGGTTTAATGACAGCTAGAAATCTGCGGTAAATTGCTCCAATGGTAGCTGCTCATTTATACCCTCATCTTCATCATTAGAGATGGGAGGGATCGTGGATAATTGCTCATATCTAATGGCACGCTAATTATCGTGTAAAATCACCCTTGGTTCTGGCAGAGTCTAAAAATATCTGCCGGCAGGTGGAACAGCAGCAGGCGGATAACTTCAAGAAAACTCTCACCCTTTATTGTCTGTCTGCTGGTGTCTCTCCACTCCCTTTACTCCGATCTCAATAAACCCCCCTCCCTTTTCTCTCTGTCGCGCCATCATCCATTATGCATAAAACAGTCCACAGTCAAGACAAAGCTTTAAGGTCTATAGCACAGTGCGTTCATCTGTGTGTGTGTATGCGCTAAAACCTCCACGCTCCCTACCTCCTCCCCCTTGCTGAATATATGACGACGCTAATACGTTAGAAGAGAATCATTCACTTCTCCTCCGCACAAGAGCTGCATTCAAAAGCAGGACCCGAGGTCACTCTGAAGTGCCGGTTTTCCCGCAGCTAATCAGAGAATCATTCAGACCTGAGCACCAAGGTGAACAGGCTGATCAATATCAATATGAACCTAATGAGCTCAAGCTAGGAAATTAACTCTGAGTAGAATAATGCAAGAATTCAGGTAAAAAATGATTTGATTTCATTCATGGATTTATTTGGCAGGGACACTGCTCATTAGTTAACGGAAGCAGACAGAACTAAAGTGGCTAATTTTCATCTCTTGTCCTCGACCGGATGCTAAAAACGTACCCTGCAAACAGTGAAAAAGAAAACACTGAACCCAGTAAATACCTGTTTAGCCTCAGTGTGAATACAAATGTCTGCTAAAACACAAGAGCAGATGGAATAGGTTACAGATTACTAGTTACCCTGGTCATTGAAGTAATGTAACTTATAGTAAAAAACTAGTTTGGCGGCAAATATTTAACCCTATAATTCCAAACGTATCATATTTGATACATGAGTTTTGAAGCCCTCTATATGATCAGAGTGATATTTTTTTCTTGAAAAACCTGACGTATACAATTAGATACATGCAATACACAGACAATCCACCAGGGGGGAGGAATTTGTTCACCACAGGCCTTTCCAGTGACACTACAAGATTGTGATTAATGAAGAAGGAGGCAGAACTTTGCCAATTTTGAAAAGGAATTACCAATTTGTTAGACATGTTTGTGTTACATTATGTTCTTGTTTGGTCAAAAATAATATTTGAGCATTGAGACCCGATGTATCAAATATGATACAAAATTGAAACTCATTCACTGAAATTATTAGAAAAAAAACAACTTTTTTTTGGTTGTTCAGAAGGGCCAATAAAGGCTCCTGTTTCAAAGAACTGGAATTTTCTGTCAATGATTTAATGGTTCAGGCTTTACAGGGTTAAAACAAGGCAGTTTATTTTAACCCTTACAGGACACTCATAGAAATACTCCGAAATTAAATATTTCAACCTTGGTGTGTTATTGGAGGACATAAAAAGACTTAATTACTTTTGTGAAATTTTTGCAATTTTTTTATTGTTATGTAGAAAATCAAGGTCAGTGCAGTTCACATTTACTTCATACCATCATCTCTGGATCCAAAATGTTGCTGAATCTAGACCTCATCATAACACTGCCCCCACAGGCTTGTACTGTCGACACTAGGCATGATGGGTAATCCCTTTATCCTCTTGTCTTCTTACTCTGATGGATCCATCACTCTGAACTGCATCAGTTATGGTTAAAGAGCTGCAGAAATATGGATCACTGCAGTCATATTTCTAGAAATATACATTTATTCATATGGATATTATCTCATGTATGTTTTTCTTATGTATGTTTTTATCATCTTAACCCTTGTAAGGCACTCATAGAAATACCCGGAAATTCAACATTTCAACCATAGTGTGTTATTGGAGGACATAACAAGACTGTTAATTTTGTGAAATTTTTCTCATTTCTTTTTTATTGAAAATCAAGGTCAGTGAAGTTACCATATTTGGCTTCTTACCCGTAGCTGGCAATAAATAAATAAATACATACATACATACATACATACATACATTGTTACAACCCAAAAGGTGAAACATATTTACAAAGGACACCGGGAGTCAAGGAGTATAATTCGAAAAAAGCATTTTTTTATTATTTGCATTTATTTTTTTCTTCTTCGGCGATTCTCTTCTGTTGTAAACATGATTTTAATTCAGCAGAATCAAAACCCCTTTTTAAACCCCGTGCCCAAAATAACAAAGGAAAAGACCAGAGTGGACCGGCAAACTAAACATAAGGACGGTGTGCTGGACAGGCCAACCCTGTACAGGGCCGTAGAAGCTGCCAGCGCACCGCTACCCTATCAAATAAAGCATACCTCAAAATAAGTCCTAACGAAAGAAAAAGCCAAAACAGGACGTGCGGATCCACCTGGTCAAACAAAAGGATAAGCTAACAAAAAGCTAACAAAAACCCCGCTGGCGTGGAGCAACTTGCGTGGAGGAGTGGAGCGGATGTGCGCCTCAACGTGCACGCTCCGAACGCCGGCATCGCTGGAGGAGGTGGAGAGAGCAGGAGGCGAGAGAGACCAAGAGCCCAGCGCTGGTCCACTTTCTAAGCTCAGCTGGCAGGAAAACCAATTGGCCATCTATTAAAGAAACACACTAAATACGTAATATTTTCCAAAAAATGTTATCAAGGCAAAAAAAAAAAAATAACAGAGCAATAATCACCCAAAAGTGTCAAGTAAGAATTATAACAAAAAAACACAAAAGACAAAGGGGGAAAAATAAAGGTGCATCAGAACATAACATACATACATACATACATACATAAATACTTAAGATTAAAGAAAAACACATGTAAGGTGAAAGGAACATGTATTTTAGAACATTAGAACCTCCCTTTTCACCTGTCCACATCCACATTCTCCCTTTGAACATCATTCCTTACATTTGTACCATTACTTCATGGTACCTAACAAAGCAGGTCCACTCACTGTTCATGCAGAGGTGGACCTTACAGACCCTGTAGACCACATTGGACCTGAGACTGTTCACTCACTGTCCTCACTGGAACTGTTGCTGTCACTGTCTTATAATGTATGTGGAAATTACCAAAAATAGTCACTTGCCCTATAAAGAGTTAATGGCACTTGAGGTCTTCATCCAGTCGACATACTGTATGTGGGCTGGATCATGGTGGTGGTGTCCACATACCAGTATCTTGGTGTGCATCTTCTTTTACATCTGTGCATTAGGAAAAACAATTACACCGTAGAAGATGGAAGTGATGTAGTGAAACATAAGCGGAAACAGTAATAGGACGTTTGAGTCTATCATCATTACGTCCTTTCAAAGAAATCCAATAATGGATTGAAACGTCTAAACCAGGATTTCTTGATTTTTTTTCATTTCTGAGGTGCATGTAAACGCATCAGATCAGATTATTACAATGATCTGATTAACTCCAAATCATTGTATTTTTATGGTCATGTAAACGTGCTCATGGACTGGACCCTGAACATAGATGTCAGGACTATAATTGGCTGTTTTTATTCTGATGACATCTGTCCTAAAATGTTGCGTATTTTCCAATCCATGATAACCGGTGTGATGTGTGATGCTGTCTACTTGCATCAAACAACAAGACACTGGACAAACTGGTGGAAAGAATCTGGGTAGGAGATTAGCTGGACACACCGGGGGCTGTGATGGAGAGATGTGGACTGAATTAGGTGGGTGGAATCGTGGAAAATCCAGATCATCCTCTTCATCCAATTCTGGCAAACCAGAAGAGCAGCTGCAGTGGGCGAATAACATCATTAAGATGCAGGACTGAGCAGGTATAGAAGATCCTTCATGCCCACTGCCAATCAGACACTAGAACGTTTTAGACCACAAGTGTCAAATATATGGTACATGGGCCAAAACCAGCCCACCAAAGGGTCCAATCCATCCCGTGGGATGAAATACGTGAAATGCAAAAATCACACTAAAGATATTAACCCTTTAATGCATAGTGGTCACTCCAGTGGACAGATATTCCACAGCTGTTCTCTTGTTTATTCATGGGTTTTGTTGTTTTATTTGCATATTAGCCAACACAGCGGACTCTTATGCATCCTCCCAAACACTGCAGTTCATACAGTTATTGAAACTTTGCTGCTCATGATAAACCTGATCTGCAGTAACATGTTTTAGTGTAAATCATTTGCTAATTGTTATTAGACTGTAATTAATAGGTTTCTGAAACAAAACGTTTTTGTTTTTTTGTTTTTTTTGCATATCCTCCTGAGACCCAGCAATGCATTTTGTCTTCTGTAGGGGACAAAAGTTTGACAGTTTTACTTAAAAAATGCTATGCATTACAAAGGACATTCCATTAAAAAAATCCATCAATAAATATAAATCATTTTAACCCTTTCATGCATAGTGGTCACAACAGTGGACCGCTATTCTGTCATGCCTGCAGCCAGACGCTAGTCTGGTTTTGTCTGTCTTTCATGTTTGTTTGTCACTTCCTGTTTTATTTTGTTAGTTTTCCCTCATGTGTCTTGTCTGTCGTCTTTACTTCCCTTCCTTGATCGTGTTCACCTTTCCCCTGATTACCTGTCTCCGCCCTGATTTGTGCCACCTGTGTCTCGTTGTCTTCCCTCCCTTTTGTGTATTTAAGTCCAGTCTCTTCCCCTGGTCAGACGCCAGTTTGTATCTCTCGTAGTACTTACCAGCGTTCTGATCTTGTCTGTTTGTTTGATTCCCTGTTTTTGACCCGTTTTTGCCTACCCGGTTTTTTGTCTTCTGCCTGCTCCCTGTCGGTTTTGTCTGCCTCATCTGCTACCCTGGTTCTGATCGCCTAGCCTGACTTTTGGTACGTGAGTTTGTCTAACCCTTATGTACTGTCGCCTGTTTGATAGCTTACCTGTGTATGACCTGTTTCCGCCCCTGACCTCCCTCTGCTTTTCCCTAGTCGGGAAAAAGGCTCCGGTAACCGAACGGAGAAAGGGATTAACGTCCTCGGCCCGGAGGACGTATCCGAAGAGGAGATCTCCATCTATTATCCTCAAGATTGTGTCACTCATTATCATTATCCATTTGTTTGTGAAATCAGTGACTAATAAATCCCTTGAACTTTATTTTTCGCCTCTGAGTTCTGCATTTGGATTCTGTGCCTGTACTAGCGCCATCACATATTCTACAAAAGTTCTCTTGTATATTTATGGATTTTGTTGTTTTAGTTCCATATCACACAGTGGACGCTCATGCATCAGCTCATACACTGCAATTCATACCATTACTGTAACTTTGCTGTTCTTGATAAACCTGATCTGCAGTAACATGTTTGAGTGGAAATCAAATGCTTATTAGACTGTAATTAAAAAGAAAAAAAAAACCTTTAAAAAGTTGTTTTTTTGTATATTATCTCCATGAAGTGAGTATTGACTGGTATTAGAGTATGATAAAATGTTAGAAAACATCAGATTAGCATCATTTTTTTTTTTTATTTCATAGATTTCACAAAGTATATCAGTAAATACATGTTCCTTTGCCTCAAAAATTAAACGCCTAGTGTCCAGCTGCAACTCTATGAAAAACAGGTTCATATATATATTTTTTTTCACTCGCATTGTTTTTTAATGCCTAAAGAGGAATAAAAACACAGGAAAAATTATCATAATTCATACATGAAAGGGTTAAAAATGTATCTGAAAAAACTGTTGCATTATGCAGTTTCCAATCAAGACAATTCTTTAATGTTAAAAAGCTAAATCTATCAAATTCCTGGGCCTCAGGAGGATTTTATTTCCATGATGAGTTATAACTAATATTAGAGTATGATAAAATGTGAGAAAACATTAGTGATTTAGCAATTAGCGGCATTAAAAATGTTTTTATTTCAAAGTTTTCACACAGTATATCACTTTCTGATGATGAGTTTTAAATACATGTTTCTTTGCTTCAAAAATTAAATGCATGGTGCCCAGCTGAGTGGACATTTTTGTGACTCCACGAAAAATAGGTTCATTTAAAAAAAAAAAAAAAATCATTTGCATTGTTTTTTTCATGCCTAAAGAGAAATAAAAACACTCAAGAAAAAACTATTGACTAAGGTTCTCATAATTCATTCATGAAAGGGTTAACCATCAAGGGTGTCAAAATCATTTTACTCTAAGGGTCACATACAAACCAATAGGATCTAAAGTGCATCAGATCAGTAAAATAGTAAAATGATAACCTACAAATAATGACAACCCCAATGTTTTTCTTTGTTTTAGTGTAAAAAAAGATTCAAGATTCCTTTTATTACCTCACCATCCGAGGAGGAGCAAAGGGGTATTGTTTTTGGTTCAGTTTGTTTATTTCTTTGTTATTAACACTTTAGCAGCAAAACTATTGGTTGAATTCATACCAGATTGGGTTTATAGATCACCAGCGACCCAGAATAGATCTGATTACATTTTGAGAAAACTAGGTCAAAGTTCAAATTTTTAAAATCTTTTTTATTCCTTCTCATTTACTTATAATGACTGAAATTTGTCTATGTCTATGCTGACATCAGCACACACATAGACATAATGACATCAGCTGGATCGATGCCAGAATAAGCTACAGTACATGCAAGGGGCGGGGTTTGTTGTGTCTGGCACCACTTGTTGTCGTATACACAGAACATACACAGTAAAGTTCTGATGCGCTTCTAGAAATGGTACAATGCTAAAAAATTTAATTGTATTAAACAGCAAAAACAGTGAGGAAAAAAAAAAAAAAAACAAAAAAACAAATACACACCACAAGACACACACACCTCACCCCTCTTCCCATTCTGTAAAGTCAGACATTCATACCTAGGTAAGGCGCAAAAAATATAAATTGTTACATTTACAAACATCCTTTAGCAAAAAATGCGAATAACCCAAACAAATAAGAACAACCTGCAATGTCTTAAGAGAAGTAAGGGCAATTGTATCAATATTCTACCTGTTACTAATGTTTTTGTAATGGGGCTAGTACAAAGGCTGAACCCAAATGCAAGACCAGAACGCAGATGACCAATTGAGTGTTTATTAAACACAATCACAGTAGGAAAAACACAGCACAGAATGTTTAACACGTCTGTGAAGGCGTGTGATTCAGGACTCTTCGTCCAGGCTGAGAGCAGGGAATGCAGATGGTCAGCACGGCCGAGCCGGAGGATTCCCGACAGCACCCCGACTAGGGTAAAACAGAGGATAGTCAAAAAACAAGCCAGGTCATACACAGGAGGGCAATTCAGGAGGCAACGGGACATGAGGGATAGGCTACTCACGGTCAGAGTCCAGGCGAGGGTCGAAACACAAGGTAACACGTTGGAGGCTGAGGTATCAGGGAATAGGCAGAATCAGAAGTCGGATGAACGAACCAGGTCAGAACCAGACGAGCAGGCAGACGAGGAACAGGCAGAATCGGTGGTCGGAAGGCAAAACGGGTCAAAATGGGCAGACAGACTGACAGGATCCAAAAACGCTGGTAAGTGAGCACACAAAGGTAGAACACAAACTGGCAAAGGAACAGGGGAAAACACAGGGTTTAAATACACAAGAGGGCGGGAAGACAATTGGACACAGGTGGAGATAATCAGGGAGGAGTCAGGTAATCAGCACAGGTGGAAACAATCAAGGAAGGGAAGTAAAGACACCAGACATGACACAGGAGGGAAACTTAACAAAATAAAACAGGAAATGACAGGCAAAACAGAAAAGAGACAAATCCAGACACAGTCTGGAAGCCGACATGACAGTTTTGTGTATTTAGATCCATGTAGATCTCTGAGTTGTTATGTAAATGTGAAAATAATACACGGTGACATAATATTAAAATTGCTCTTACTTTTCATGAGACATTTCAGGTTGTTCATGTTACACTGAACACAAATATAAATGCAACACTTTTGTTTTTGCTCCCATTTTTCATGAGCTGAACTCAAAGATCTAAAACTTTTTCTGTGTACACACAAGGTTTATTTCTCTCAAATATTGTTCACAAATCTGTCTAAATTTGTGTTAGTGAACACTTCTTCTTTGCTGAGATAATCCATCCACCTCACAGGTGTGGCATATCAAGATGCTGATTAGACAGCAGGATTTTTGCACAGGTGTGCCTTAGGCTGGCCACAATAAAAGGCCACTCCAAAATGTGCAGTTTTATCACACAGCACAATGCCACAGATGTCACAAGTTTTGAGGGAATATGCAATTGGCATGCTGACTTCAGGAATCTCCACCAGAGCTTTTGCCTGTGAATTGAATGTTCATTTCTCTACCATAAACCATCTCCAAAGCTGTTTCAGAGAATTCATGAAGAAGACTGTGTGAGGAAAATGGTGGTCACACCAAATACTGACTGGTTTTCTGACCCCCCTGGACCACCCAATACAGTAAAACTGCACATTTTAGAGTGGCCTTTTATTGTGGCCAGCCTAAGGCACACCTGTGCAATAATCCTGCTGTCTAATCAGCATCTTGATATGCCACACCTGTGAGGTGGATGGATTATCTCAGCAAAGGACAAAGGAGAAGTGCTCACTAACACAGATTTAGACAAATTTATGAACAATATTTGAGAGAAATAGGCCTTTTGTGTACATAGAAAAAGTTTTAGATTGTTGAGTTCAGCTCATGAAAAATGGGAGCAAAAACAAAAGTATTGCATTTATATTTTTGTTCAGTGTATTTTAGATTTTTAAGGTAACTTGTTAGATGTAAACATTTTCATGATGCCATTTTTCCTTTTTTCGGTGTTATTATTTTACTGGTCCCACCCACTTGAGATCATATCAGGCTGAATTTGGCCTCTGAACTAAAATAAGTTTAACCCTTACATGCATGAAATATGAGAACCTAAATCAAGAGTTTTTTTTTTTTTTTTTTTTCCTGAGTGTTTCTATTCCTCTTTAAGCATGAAAAAAAAAACGGAAAAAATTTTATGAACCTAATTTTCATGGAGTTTCAAAAATGTCCACTCAGCTGGACACCATGCGTTTAATTTCAGAAGCAAAGAAACATGTATTTACTGATATACTGCATCAAAACTAGGAAATAAAAAACATGTTTAACCCTTCCATGCACGAATTATGAGAACCTTAATCAAGATTCTTTTCCTGAGTGTTTTTATTCCTCTTTAGGCATGAAAAAAATAATGTAATTGATTTTTCTTTCTTTTTTTTTTTTTTATATGAACCTATTTCTCATGGAGTTACAAAAACATCCACTCAGCTGGACACCGTTTGTTTAATTTTTGAAGCTCAGAAACATGCATTTACTGACATACTGTGTGAAAACTATTAAATAAAAGCATTTTTAACCTCCTGAGACCCAGCAATGCATTTTTGTCCTCTGCAGGGGACAAAAGTTTGACAGTTTTACTTGAAAAATGCTGTCCATTGTAAAAGACATCCCATTAAAAACAATAAATAAAAATAATTTTAAAAAATGTCTCGGGGGAAAAAAAACAAAAACAAAAAAAAAAAAAAACAATTGTTGTATTATGTAGTTTCCAATCAAGACAATTGTTTAATGGAAAAAAGCAAAAAAAAAAATCACTTTCCTGGGTCTCAGGAGGTTAATGCTGCTAATCTGATGTTTTCTCACATTTGAACATACTATAATACTAGTTATTACTGACTCAGATAATATGCAAAAGAAAAAAAATAAATAAATAAACTCTGTTAATTACAATCTAATAACAATTAGTAATTGATTTAGTTAAAAGAACAGGAAAATTACAGGAATGTCAGTGTATGGGATGATGCATAAGCGTCCACTGTGTTGGCTGATATGAAACTATAACAGCAAAACCCATGAATATACAAGAGAACTGCTGGAGAAGAACTGTCCACTGTAGTGGCCACTATACATGAAAGGGTTAATGCTGCTAATCTGATGTTTTCTCACATTTTAACATACCTGCATGGAGATAATATGTAAAAAAAAAAAAACAAAAAACAAAAAAAACAACTTTACAATCTAATAAAAATTACCAATTTTTTACACTCAAACATGTTACTGCAGATCAGGTTTATCTAGAACAGCAAATTTACAGTAATGGTATGAATTAAAGTGTATGGGATGATGCATAAGTGTTCAATGTGTTGGCTGATGTGGAACTAAAACTACAAAATCCATGAGAGAACGCCTTTGACCACTATGCATGAAAGGGTTAATACCTCTGCTTCTGCTTGATGTGTGTTTTTGTTTGGTTTTCCTCTTCTTGAGCTGAGAAAAATAAATTTTGGAATTCTAACGAAAACAATGTTCACAATTAAACCTTTTGAAATTTAGTTCAAAATTCTCAAAACGTGTTGAAATATCAGGAATGGAAGTAAACGATGAATTGATAATTATCCAGTTTGTATGTAACTACATGTTCCCTAGGTTTTATATTTTACTATCACTTTTTTTTTTTTTTTTTTTACCAATATTTTATATCCATCGACAGTGACGATTTTATTTGACACCCACCAGGCGCCAACTGGAGGTACATAGGTCTTCATCTGTCATTCCTGTCTTGTTCTTTCACCACTGAATTTTTATCCCCCTGACATGTAATGCAGGGGGAGATCAACATGTAGTAGTAGTATATATAGTAGTACATCCATCCCTCTGTCTGTCCATCATATCAGAACATACCTGAAAAATGGTCCAATATTTTTGCACCAAACTTGCTACAGTTTGACAGTTACTGTATGTGTTTTAACAGTAGAACAGCCAAAGGGTCAAATTTATCCAAAGCTGTTTTTCACTTCTGCATTACATCTGTTTTAATAAAATGTCAAAGCTCCGCAGTTTTTGACTTTTCCTAAAATTGGGCCCAATGGTTAAATATAATAAAGATAAATCCAGATGAATAATATGGCCTCTGGGACAAACTTTCCCCTGTAGTAATGATTTGATTTTTGCAACATTTATGCTTAAACATTCTGGGTTTTTAAGCAACAGCATTTATTTTCAAGATATTTTCTTCTATCAGATATTTTTTACTGACTTTTTATGCATATTATTACTGGTTTCTGTGCAAACGGATTACTGTTCTTACCCCATAAAGACCCAGAACTATTTTTATGTCAGTTCCCAAATAATGTTCCTCTATATTTAACCTTTCTCAAGTGATTTATCACCATTTATTGTAATATTATCTTCTGTATTTTGCATTTTTCAGTGTAAATCATGTGTTTTCCTATATTTAATTCATGGATCATGTAGATGTTCATCAAAACTCAGAGTAAATTTAAAGGTCATTATACCCAAAACAAACAAAACTGAAGAAAAAGAGACTTTTTTCAGCAAAATATCAAAATAAAACCCAGTGTCTCCATCCACTGTCACTAATCCAGCTCCATGGGTTTTACTGATGAATCAATGTTGTAGAACAGGGGTGTCAAACTCATTTAGGTTCAGGGGCCATATTTAGCCCAATTTGATCTCAAGTGGGCCAGACCAGTAAAATAATGACTTAATAACCTATAAATAATGACAAATCCAAGTTTTTCTTTTTGTTTTAGTACAAAAAAAACCAACTAAATTATGAAAATATTTGCATTTTACAAAAAAGATGTGAAAAACCTGAAAAAACAGAAATTTCATTTGAAAAATTAGTGCAATTTTAACAATATTATGCCTCGACTTATTATTTATACATGTACATTTACACACAATGTTACATAAACATTTGGTAACAGGCAGAATATTGTTCAAATTTTGGATTTTGGAACTAAAATTTAATCAATTTCTACAATATTCCATCTCTTTTTATTAACACAACTACAGATCACAGTGGATCCATAAATGCACAAAACATTTAGTAACAGGCAGAATATTGTCCAAATTGCACATTTCGGGTTGTTCATTTCTGGTTTTTTTTATGTATTTATTTGCATTTTATTGTGAAAGAATATTTTTGTAAATGTAAATATTTTCACAGTGTAATGTTATTTTTTTCACTTCAATTTTTTCCACATAATTTTTCACAAAGAAAATTTGTAGTTGTCATTATTTATGTGTAATTGTGTTATTATTTTTACTTGAGATCGCATTGGTCTGTATGTGGAACCTGAACCAAAAAGGATTTTGACAACCTGGACTGTTCAGGTGAATTTTTGCACTTTCATCCTGCGGGCTGGAATGGAACCTTTGGCGGGCCAGATTTGGCCCCCGGGCCGCACGTTTGACACCTGTGTTGTAGAAGATGACAGTGTTACCATGGTAACTACGGAGACTCTGAATTTCCAAATGGGTCATATCTGATGACCATGAAAAGATGACAAACTATTTTAACTGAATTATTTCAACACATTGACAGGTTTAGTGGTTCAAGAAGTTATTAGATGGTTTGGTTGTCAATGGCTGTTTGGGTCTTTTATGGGTAAAAAAAGACGACCAAAACAAACTCATGATATATGTGGAGTCTTTCCTTAATGAAGAGAATAATATATTTATGAATTAAAAATGGTGTACAGGTACATTTTCAGGTATATAATAAAATTGTCTTGTTTTTATAGAATGTGATTTATGTGAATTGTTCAAGACGACATTTTATGATGATACTTGATTCCTTTGCTATCAGTGTAACAAGTATTACCTTTAGATTTGTGGGGGATTGAGTAGGAAAGTCCATCCTCTGATTGGTTGGCTCAGTAGAACTGGTTAAAACTGTAAAAAAATAAATAAATAAATAAAAATAATTTTTAAAAATAACATGTGTGCAATAAGTAAGTAAGGCAGTAAATAAATACATCTTTGCAAATGAGTGAAATCCACGGTATTCTTGTGTTACAGCTCCTCAGAATTTTTGTGCTGTCAAAAAAATATGCGTGAAATGAGTCAAAAAGTTACAATTTTGCAGCCTCTGTACGTACGTGAGATGATTTGTCTCCTTAAACATCATCCGAATCCTACTTTAATAAAGTTTTATGTTTAAAAGGATCCCCATTAGCTGCCACCAAAGTGACAAGCTAATCTTCCTCAAATATTTAGATATCCTATTGTAAACCATCAGTTCCTTAATAAAGCTGCACTTCAATTTGTTTTGATGCATTTGCAGAAATAGATCCAAATCTGCATTGTAAAATATGCAGAGCTGCAGATTTCATGTCATGTTCTACATACAGTATAAGTGCATAGGACAAGGTTGAAACTTTGAGGATCATTATTGTGACATTATTGTGAAAAAAATATTGTGGAATAAATGTATACCTTTCATGAAGTGTATTGGGTTGAATTTATTGGAAAAAATTGTGTAGTTTCAGAATAGAACATCAAAAAATGTGTATCACTTGTTTTTGTGTGACTTTTTGCATGATGTTTGCTGAAAAGTGGGCAAAAATGATCCTTTTTCAGTGACACATCATTTGAAAACCCATATTAATCCTGTTGCTGCTTCCTTTTAACCTTAGAAGAAGAGCTTGTGGTCTGGCCTTTTGAATGAGTAACAGTTTCAGTGATTTCGGTCTTTGTGTAGGGTTGATATGATCATAAATCTGTATTATACACCATTCTCTGTCTTTTTCTGTTGTGAATAAAGCACTACCCAACAGTTAAGTATATTCTAATATTAGATAAGTAGAATCATTACTTTTACTAACCCTACCCCCATCAGTTTTTAGTTTGTGAAAAAAATACATACCATTGTACAAAAAAAAAAAAAAAAAAAAACTTGCATTCACTCAGTTTTCAATATTTAGCCTCCAAAATGTAATCAATTATGCCCACCTACATGGACTACAATTAGGTTATATTATTTAGGCCCATTTACTTTCCTAAAGTGAGATTAAGGGTTTTTTTTAACCAAATTTTCATATTCGTTTTTGAATCTGCCCACCAATTTGTTAGATTTGAACTTGCTCTGTCAATGATGAAGCCAATTTAAGCAGCCAGAATCACTATAGTAAGGCTTTTATATATCAATTTATAGTTAAACTACAAAAACAACTCTTACACATGTTATGCAGTAATACCTAATTGATATATATATATATATATATATATATATATATATATATATATATATATATATATATATATATATATATATATGGTGGGGAAGCAAAATTTACAATGAACATTTAGTTGTTTTTTTCTCAGCAGGCACTACGTCAATTGTTTTGAAACCAAACATATATTGATGTCATAATCATACCTAACACTATTATCCATACCTTTTCAGAAACTTTTGCCCATATGAGTAATCAGGAAAGCAAACGTCAAAGAGTGTGTGATTTGCTGAATGCACTCGTCACACCAAAGGAGATTTCAAAAATAGTTGGAGTGTCCATAAAGACTGTTTAGAATGGAAAGAAGAGAATGACTATGAGCAAAACTATGACGAGAAAGTCTGGAAGATACTATTAAAGAAGAATGGGAGAAGTTGTCACCCGAATATTTGAGGAACACTTGCGCAAGTTTCAGGAAGCGTGTGAAGGCAGTTATTGAGAAAGAAGGAGGACACATAGAATAAAAACATTTTCTATTATGTCAACTTTCTTGTGGCAAATAAATTCTCATGACTTTCAATAAACTAATTGGTCATACACTGTCTTTCAATCCCTGCCTCAAAATATTGTAAATTTTGCTTCCCCACCCTATATATATATATATGTATTTTTTTTTTTTTGTAATTTGATTTAATTTATTTATTTATTTATTTTATTTCAGACTGACTGAATAGGGCTAAGATGCCAAAACTAAAGCCATCCAGGGGTGGAGGAAGGAAGGCCTCCTGGGGAGTATTCAAAGCTCACAGATGAAGAGAAGCAAGCATGTAATGTTTGATTTTGGACAGAAATTAAATGGTTAAATCAAAAGTGCAAAGGCGAAATTTCATGTTTTTTTATTTCAACCTTGTGTCAATAAAGGCTCAGTGATTTGAAAACCACAAAAGATTTTCCATAAATTATTTCAGATTCAGATTCCTGAGAAAATTTGACCTTAAACTGATATATTTTCAGTCCATAACCAAGAACTTGAATTTTTGCCCTTAATGTCACTAAAATGCAACTCAAACCTTGAACCTTATCATAGGGACTTTTTTTTTTCCAGGATTCATAGCCAAATGTTTGGATCATTGGTCTGTTTTTTTTTTTTTTTTTTTAAATAGTGCCGCTGAAAAATCATCCTAACACATATTCCATGTTCCTAAAATAGCACAACACTTTGTTTAGGCAGCGAGATAAAAGTTGGCGAAATTTCACAGATTGGTAAAGCAGAAGAAAATGCACTGAGCATATGCCCAGAGAATCATAATTCTAGCTTAGTGTCAGCTCCTTGGAAGTGTGTGTCCAGATGGGAGAGAGCTGGGTGCTCATTTAATGGTCAGTTTAGCTAATGCAATAATAGCTGCAGAGAGGGGCCGTGTAATGACCGCCTCACTGGGCTTATTCAAGTGAGCAGCCTGGCCCTAATAAGAGATCTCAAGGCCATAGCAGACGCCGGACAGACAATTGTTCATTTTTCAGACACCTCACCTCAACAGATCGCAGGACGCATGAAATGAGGAATAAAACGACCGGGCGAGGAGAAGCTGTAGCTAACAACGAGTGGGTTGCACCTCTGTGTGGGAATCGGCAAGGTGGTCTGAATGGTTGTGTAAGCTGACATTCAGTTGATGATAGAATGAAGAATGATTCATTGTTGTGCGTTAACCTTCAACAAAACTCATCTCTGCGTGACTGTAACAGGCATCAAAACACAAACACAAATAGATAACACACATGTGAAGACCACGGTTGGAGATTAACCCATAAAGACCCAAACAGCCACTGGTGACCAAAACCGTCTACTGATGGAAATGTTTAATGGGTCAGCTGTGGCTCAGGTGGTAGAGCGGGTTGGCAGTTTGAATCCCGCTCTGCACTGTAAACCCGGAATTTGTATTTACTAAAATGCTTTAATTACAATGCACGTAAATGATTTAAGTTTTATGATGTTACTATAAAATGTTAAGTATATTCTACTAATTTGTAGACATAGTTGAAAGTACAAAAAAGTTGAAGTTGAACGGAATTAAATCACAAGTTTTAGTCATGACCACACCTTTTTATCTTCACATTGCATTGTGGGTATTGGGCATGTTGTTGAAAATGTGTTATTTTTCTGTGCAGGGGTTCAGCGGGGTTGTGGTGTTAGTGTTAATTTGGATTTAATGTGTGTATGGCAGTGTTTATTGGCCTTTTTGTGTTTGTTTTTGTGTTTTTGTAGAGCTGCACCATGAGTCAGAGCCATAGGAAGAACAATGGCTTTCCCGTTCATCTAAGAATGTCATGGTACAATAGATATCTTAATGTCTTGTCAGATTAAAAGCACTTCCTGTACTGGTAAATGACATTGAGCTATTGTCCATTCATGCTACAACATATTAAATTGAGCAATTTCATAATTATTTTAGTCAGGAATAGAATTTTGAGTGTGATTATCTTAAAAAAGTTATTAAACCCTTTCATGAACAAATTATGAGAACCTTAATCAAGATTCTTTTCCTGAGTGTTTTTATTACTCTTTAGGCATGAAAAAAATAATGTAATTGATTTTTTTTCCCTTTCTTTTCTTTTTTTTTTTTTTTTTAATGAACCTATTTTTCATGGAGTTACAAAAACGTCCACTCAGCTGGACACCGTTTGTTTAATTTTTGAAGCTCAGAAACATGTATTTACTGACATACTGTGTGAAAACTATTAAATAAAAGCATTTTTAATCTCCTGAGACCCAGCAATACATTTTTGTCCTCTGTAGGGGACAAAAGTTTGACAGTTTTACTTGAAAAATGCTGTCCCTTGTAAAGGACATCCCATTAAAAAATAATAAATAAAAATCATTTTAAAAAAAATGTCTCAGGAAAAGAAAAAAAAAACAAACAAAAGAAAAAAAAATGTTGTTTTATGTAGTTTCCAATCAAGACAATTGTTTAATGGAAAAAAGCAAAAAAAAAAATTCACTTTCCTGGGTCTCAGGAGCTTAATGCTGCTAATCTGATGTTTTCTCACATTTGAACATACTATAATACTAGTTATTACTGACTCAGATAATATGCAAAAGAAAAAAAAACTCTGTTAATTACAGTCTAATAACAATTAGTAATTGATTTAGTTAAAAGAACAGGAAAGTTACAGGAATGTCAGTGTATGGGATGATGCATGAGCGTCCACTGTGTTGGCTGATATGAAACTAAAACAGCAAAACCCATGAATATACAAGAGAACAGCTGGAGAATAACTGTCCACTGTAGTGACCACTATGCATGAAAGGGTTAATCAATGATAAATTAATCTGGCTGCAATTGACAAAATTAGTCAGTGTAACCTAAAATGCTGAGTTGAATGGTTGGATTGTGAGGTTGATTTTACAACAGATTTAAAGTACAAGTAACTTATCTTTTAGTGTTTTCTACTTAATAGTTTAAGTTCAATACTTTTAGCATTAAAGTTGAATCTACTTAAACCAACTGATTAGTCGATCATTACTCAAATCATTTAAGTGCAATCACTTGCCTCAGATTTTTTGAGTAAACTCTACTTATCCGGGCTTACAGTGTGTCCTAGTCAGTCCGTTGTGTCCTTGGGCAAGACACTTCACCCTCCCTGCCTCCAGTGCCACCCACACTGGTGTATGAATGTTTGGTGGTGGTCGGAGGGGCTGTGTAGGCGCAAATTGGCAGCCACGCTTGTGTCAGTCTGCCCCAGGCTACAAATGTAGTTTACCACCACCAGAGTGTGAATGTGAGAGCGAATGAATAATGTAAATAATAATGTAAAGCGCTTTGGGTGTCTAGAAAAGCGCTATATAAATCCAATCCATTATTATTATTATTATTATTATTATTATTATTATTATTATTATTATTATTATTATTATTATTATTATTATTTAATATCTGTTGATCTGCTAATCCTATCAGCACATCTAAATAAATTGGTGTAAAATCAATTCAAAGTTTATTTCTATAGCACTTTACAACAACATAACGAAGCCCAAAGTGCTTTACATCTAAAAGCATGATTAAATTATAAGACAAAAAAAAACAGGTTAATCAAGTACCATAAATATGCATAAAATAACAGGACACAGCACACAGTGATAAAAGAGATCACAGATTCAAACCTAATAGTGTCTCAGTGCTAAGGGTTAAAAGCCAGTCTAAACAGGTGAGTCTTTCACCTGGACTTGAACAGGAGCAGGTCGGTGAGGACTTGCAAGTCAGGAGGCAACGAGTTCCACAGTTTTGGTGCAGCAACAGCAAATGAACGATCACCTCATTGTTTATATCGGGACCTGGGGACATCCAAAACCATCTGGGAGGACGATCGGAGGGCTCTGCTGGGGCAGGGAACTGTTAAAATCTCAGATAAATAGGGAGGAGCTAGACCATTTAAGGCAGGGGTGTCAAACTCATTTAGGTTCAGGGGCCATATTTAGCCCAGTTTGATCTCAAGCGGGCCAGACCAGTAAAATAATGACTTAATAACCTATAAATAATGACAAATCCAAGTTTTTCTTTTTGTTTTACTACAAAAAAAACCAACTAAATTATGAAAATATTTGCATTTTACAAAAAAGATGTGAAAAACCTGAAAAAACAGAAATTTCATTTGAAAAATTAGTGCAATTTTAACAATATTATGCCTCGACTTATTATTTATACATGTACATTTACACACAATGTTACATAAACATTTGGTAACAGGCAGAATATTGTTCAAATTTTGGATTTTGGAACTAAAATTTAATCCATTTCTACAATATTCCATCTCTTATTATTAACACAACTACAGATCACAGTGGATCCATAAATGCACAAAACATTTAGTAACAGGGAGAATATTGTCCAAACTGCACATTTCGGGTTGTTCATTTCTGGGTTTTTTTTATGTATTTATTTGCATTTTATTGTGAAAGAATATTTTTGTAAATGTAAATATTTTCACAGTGTAATGTTATTTTTTCACTTCAGTTTTTTCCACATAATTTTTCACAAAGAAAATTTGTAGTTGTCATTATTTATGTGTAATTGTGTTATTATTTTTACTTGAGATCGCATTGGTCTGTATGTGGAACCTGAACCAAAAAGGATTTTGACAACCTGGACTGTTCAGGTGAATTTTTGCACTTTCATCCCGCGGGCCGGAATGGAACCTTTGGCGGGCCAGATTTGGCCCCCGGGCCGCATGTTTGACACCTGTGAATTAAGGCTTTAAAAACAAACATTAAAATTTTAAAATCAATACAATGTTGGACTGGGAGCCAGTGGAGAGAAGAATCTGGAGGAGTTGGTCAAGAAACGTGCAGCTGCATTTTGTACCAGTTGGACGCGATGGAGCGAGGACTGAGTGAGACCATAATAAAGAGCATTACCGTAGTCCAGACGGGAACTGATAAAAGCATGGATCGCTCTCTCCAGATCTCTACGAGAGAGGAATGACTTCACTTTGGCCAAAAGACGAAGCTGGAAAAAACTTGTTTTAACAACTACATTTATCTGTTTATCAAGCTTCAGTTGTCTAAAATCACTCCGAAATACAGTTTGTCATCTTTTCATGGTCATCAGATATGACCCGTTTGGACGTTCAGAGGCTCCATAGTGAACGTGGAAACACCGTCATCTTCTACAGCATTGATTAACCAGTAAAAGCCATGGAGTTGGATCACTAGCTGGGTTTCCATTACAGTTTTCCGCAAATTAAAAGCGATATTTCTACAATTTTGACAAACTTGTAGGTGTTTCCATTGAAGAGTGTTTGGCTTCTGATGTGAGATTCTCGTAAAATACTGTATAGTTCTCATAAGACGCTTGTTTAACCCTTTCATGCATGAATTATTAGAGCCTTAATCAAGATTTATTTTCCTGAGAGTTTTTATTCCTCTTTAGGCATGAAAAACAAACAAACAATGTGATTGAATTTTTTTTAATGAACCTATTTTTCATGGAGTTACAAAAATGTCCACTCAGCTGGACACCACGTGTTTTATTTTAGATGCAAAGAAAGATGTATTTACTGACATACTGTGCGAAAACTATGAAATAAAAACCTTTTTAATCCTGCTAATCTGATGTTTTGTCACATTTTAACATACTATAATACTAGTTATTACTCATTTCATGGAGATAATATGCAAAAAACAACTTTTTGTTTAAGAAAATCAAAAAAAAACAAAACAAAACTGTTAATTACAATCTTATAACAATTAGCTTTTTTTTTTTTTTTTTTACACTCAAACATGAGAGCAGATCAGCTTTATCT
Organism: Sphaeramia orbicularis; assembly: GCF_902148855.1. Taxonomy (NCBI): domain Eukaryota; kingdom Metazoa; phylum Chordata; class Actinopteri; order Kurtiformes; family Apogonidae; genus Sphaeramia; species Sphaeramia orbicularis. The sequence continues at coordinate 36,769,376 of NC_043977.1, forward strand.
AGAACAGCAAAGTTACAGTATTGGTATGAATTACAGTGTATGTGATGATGCATAAGTGTCCACTCTGTTGGCTGATATGAAACTAAAACCACAAAATCCATGAATATACAAGAGAACAGTGTTGAACAGCTGTCCACTGTAATGACTACTATGCATGAAAAGGTTAAGGAAGATGAACACACTGAGCTTGATGCCAAACCTCCACGCTGTTCCCACTGTGGTGTCGGTTCATCTACTGCTATTGCAGTGACTGTCTTAAAGCTATGATGTGGCATTTTTACACTTTTCTTTTGTCGTCTTAAAATGCTCCTAATAAGTGTGTGTCAAACTAAAATGTAAAAGAAATCCACCAGGTATTGAAACTCAAAAATGTTTAATTCTCATATATTTCTGATAAAAGTCTGACCAATCATTTTAGTCGGTCCGAATAAAATAATTGGCCAAACCTGACTGAGCCTCCTGTCAATCATCCATTATCTCCGTCTCACATCCCATATGTGTCCCTCTGAATCTGACGCTTCACTGGTGCTGCTTCTCCTGTCACTGACCACAGTCTACTGTCTAGGATGTGTATGGATAGAACTGACATGCACATGTGGAAGGGAATAAACGGATTTATGAACAGAAACAACAACTGAGGTGCACAAACAGGAGTCTGATGAATGAAGGATGGAGATAAAAGTCCGGAAGTCAGCTGTACTGGACTGAACAGGTCTGCATAAAGCTCAGCTTTTATGACAGTGGGACTCATACAGGTACATGTACATGGTGTCACACATGTAAGATGATGTAGGATGATAATTGTATGGACTATGAAACTTCAAATGTCCACGGAAAATTCGCGGAGGCCGCGCGTTCACAGTGCGCGCCCATCCCCTGGGCACTGCAGTGAAGACACTGACCCAGTACTGCACAGACCAGGTCTACTGATGGAACAGGAGCCGCGGGGCCGCAGCAGGTGGATGATGCATCTGATTACTGAGGGAGGGGTCCGAGGACACGCCAGGCAGAGGGAAGGGGGCGGGGCTTTGGAGAGAGGCGGGTTGTTCATGTTCAAACTTTTACTAAGTGCTGTGAGAAATGCCACATCGGTAGGTATAGCTTTAAATAAGAGAAGGGAATGTATAATCATCCCAAGGCAAAGTCCTTATTTATGACAGCAGCCACGCAGAATGGATTTCTGGGAGAGAACTGTACATCAGGAATTCACCAACAAGTTGTGGATCCAGAATTTCCGAACGATCCAGGCAACGTTTAATGAACTGTGTGATGTTATTGAACCTCTCATGGCACCAGACTTATCATGCCCTTTGGAAGCACTTCCTACATAAAAGCAAGTGTCTATTACTCTGTACAAACTAGAACCACCTGTTCTGAGTCCAGGGTCATAGGTGAGACGTTTGGCCTGAGCAAAACCACCGTGCACAGATGTGTGAAAATGCACTAAATGTCTTCCCATTACACTTTTGTGCTATACTTCTTTATCGAAACATCTCAAAAACCACCTCATGAGAGCGTAAAAACTTTTTACTGACCTATGACGGTTTTTGCAACATTTCAGTGTTTCCATTACCAGTTTTCTGTTTCGCAATTTACATTTTACGCATTTCTGAGGGTAATGGAAACCCAGCTATTGAAAGTAGACGGACACACTTGTTTTTACATTTGATTATTTATACAGCCACGTTTTCGTCAGTTTTCTCTATTTCTGATATAATAATAATAATCAACTTTATTCTGAGTTTTATGAACAGCTACATGATCAAAAATTAAATATAGGAACAAGCAACAAGCAAGATAATATTACAATCAATGCTGATAAATAAATTAAGAAAGGTTAAAATATAGAGAAGAATTCAACTGGGAACTGCCCACAAAATAATACTGTCTCTTTATGGGTTAGAGTCAAATCCAACTTGTCCAGAGAGATATGAGAAAATAATTTTCACTTCTGCCTGAAAGTGTGAAACTTGTTACACTTGCCTCACATTTTCCAGGAGCCATCACAAAAATGGCAGAATATTAACTTTGCACCACATGTATTTTCCAAGATTTCCTTCGAATCCAACACGTTAGTGCAGAAAACGTGACGTCTCCTGGAGATAAACTGGTCGACTGGTTCCAATAAGATGTTTTACAAACTACTGGTATGAAGAGAATTTGTCTCAGAGGGCAGCAGATAGTTAATGTTTGGCATTTAAAGTGGACTTTCGAATTTTGAGGGAAAATAATTGCGGGAGAAAAAACACCAAGATTTCTGGTAGTTTGACATTTCATTCCAGATTTTTTGAGTTAATACTTGGTTTGATATTCCATGATCCATGATTTATTGATTGGTTAATTTAAGTATTTATCGCTTTGACTCATTCAGTGCAATAGTTAACCCTTTCCTGCACAGTGGTCACTACAGTGGACAGCTGTTCTCCAGCTGTTCTCTTGTATATTCATGGGTTTTGTTGTTTTAGTTTCGTATCATCTAACGCCACACCATCACATACACTGCAATTCATACCATTACTGTAACTTTGCTGTTCTTTATAAACCTGATCTGCAGAAATATGTTTTAGTGTAAATCAATAGGTAATTGTTGTTCGACTGTAATTTAAAAATTTTCGTAATCAAAGTTTTTTTTTTTCTTGCATATTATCTCCATGAAGTGAGTAATAACTTGTATTAGAGTATGTTAAAATGTTAGAAAACATCAGATTAGCAGCATGAAAATTTTTTTATTTAATAGTTTTCACTTTCTAATGATGGGTTTTAAATACACATGGTTTTTTTTTTGCCTCAGAAATTAAATGCATGGTGTCCAGCTGAGTGGACATTTTTGTAACTCCATGAAAAATAGGTTCATAAAAAAAAAAATATATATATCAATTGCATTGTTTTTTTTATGCCTGAAGAGGAATAAAAGTACTCAGGAAAAAAAATCTCGAATGAGGTTCTCATAATTCATGCATGAAAAGGTTAAAGTCAAAAATAGTACATTTCCATATTTTTGTGTTTTTTTTTGTTTTTTTTTTTTTTTTTCTGGTGGGTTGTGATATGAGTCTGTTAATTAGCGTATGTGTATTTCCTGTTACAAACATTATTAATCCATTAAACCATCTCTAATTTCTCTGTAATATGGATAATCATAACAGTGATCTCATATATAATATTCTAAACTGTTCAGATTAATGTTGAATTGAATGTCTAAGTTGTGGCTGCAGGAAACAACTAAATATCTCTGAATTTTCATTAAACTAAGTTGCTAAGGTCACGTTGAATAGTGTTGCTGAATAAAAAAAAACAAAAAATAAAAAATAAAAAGACCTTTTAACACTCTGGAAAACATGCATGGAACAGACATAACTGGAGGTCTAGCCTACGTTCCCACATATTGTGATTTCTTTCACTCTTACTTATTCAGCTGATGCACTTGATATTGTATGTGCTACCAGTGAGATATCACCTCCCCTCACCTTTTCTGTATTAGTTCATGGGATATAATACAGACACATAATTCATCTATGGCAGAAATTACAATGATGACAAAAGGTGTTTCTGAAAAGGTTCTGGACTCCTAAGTATTTAGTAGACATGGTGTACCAAATACATGACACAGTGTACTTTTATGACAACATTAACATATCACAGAAGACCGAAATATAGAGGGGTGTGTTCGTTTTGCAAAAATATATCTATAACTGCTGTTGAAATGTACTTGTACCAATTTTAAGCACCATTTGTGAACCAAACGATACTAGTGCTGGGTGATACCACACTTTTATGATTCGATACGATTATTTTTTTGACAAATATATTCAACTAGCGTGTTGACCCATGAGATTCATGGGTTCCAAATGTGGTAGTTTTTATGCTGTTGTGTATTCATGCATGCTGTACCACATTTGTCCAAAGCATTCTGACCATAGCAACATGATTGTAAGGCTATTGTATTCTGAAATTAGTAATATCTCCTAAAATATTGGTCCTATCAACTTGCTGTTTTCGCTAGTCTGTTCCTTGGCCAATAATACATAAATCTGCCAAACTGCAGCAGTCAGCTTTTTCCAGATTTTGTGTGAAACCCCGGACACACACATACACACACAGAGGCCACTTGGCTTTTATAATAGAGATACCCGATACTGATATTTTGAGTGATTTTTTTTTTTTTTTTTTTTTAATTAAAATGTTACATTTTAAAGACATCTCATGTGACAAATACAGCTTTAATGTGCATAACGTTTAGGGACTATTTTTTTAAGCAATGAAATACATTTTGAAAAGCATATAAATAAAAAATAATTAACATAAATATGAATTCAAATATGAAAAATAAAACACAAATAAATATAAATAAGAATTAAATAAAATAAAGAAATAAAACACATAAATAATAAATAATTGATACATAAGAATGGAATAAAAATAAAGAAATAATACACATGAATAAAAAAAATAGGACCAATGGCCCTGTAGCTTAACGGCAATTCCTATCTCTTATAATGGGGAAATTTTTCAAAGTCGCACCATATCCAGAATCAGAGCTAGATCCAAATAATTTCTCTAACTTTTGTTGACATCATCATAAAGAAGCTGTATACCAAGTTTGAAGTCAATCGGAATTGTAGTTTCGGAGAAGAAGACGATTGAAAGTTTTGTAACGGACGACAGATGACAGACGACGACAGACGACAATAACGTTGGAGGCTGCATGACGACAATAGCTTACAGCCTATCGGCCGGCAAGCTAAAAAAACATAATTTGAATTTATTCATTGAATACAATAAAATGGTCACAACTCCTTTTTTTTCTCAAGACCTACACTTTTCACATTTTTATAACAAAACAAAATTAGAAAATAATAAAAGTGACTTTAATTCAGATGGAACTGGGCAATTTTCAGGTGTTTAAAGGTTGCTTGTGTTGCTGCCGTGTTGTACATTTTTACTACACAGACTACACTTTACTGTAGTTTTATCCACAGATGAAAAATACGCCCACACCACACTCCTCTTTCTCTCAGCCATGCTTTCCTTTCAGATACGCACAGCTGCAGACTGAACTGTAGCTAACAGGCAAAAAAACAGCTAACTGGTATCACTGCACAGTCACATGACATGGATGGACTTGGGGTGGGGTGGGGGTTGGTACAGAACCTGGAAGTAAGTTACCCTGTAAGCAGTGTTTCTCAAAAAGTGGGGCGGGCCCCCCCGGGGGGGCGCAAAGGCTTGCCAGGGGGGGCATGGGATCATTCCTAGGTTTTTATTTTTTCTTCAGGTTCGAACATGTATCAGGTGGAACTAATGTCTTAGCGTTGGAGCACCCTGGACTCATTTTAGGGACGTACAACAAACAAATCTACTGCCATAGTGATCTGTCACTAGACTAGACCAAGAGTTTAGGTTTGGAGAGTGGACAAGGACTGGACTGGAAAAGAAAAATGTGCAATGTTTCTGTTTTTGCACAGTTTGTACAGTTTGCACTTTGATGTTCTGAGACGTACAACGTAAACGGGCTCATTGCAGCCACTGATATTGTTAAAATGTTCATCTTTGTTACCAAAATGTGTTTTGAAAAAAATAAAAAAGTACCGTATTCTCATAGTTGTAAGATAATTACGCATTTCCTATTTTTATTTTGAAAAATAATGTCTCCGGGAGCTGTCTTGTTGAGTTCATTTGTGTTGTTCAATCAAAAATCTACGTTATTTTTAATTTGCACAACAAATTATTCAAGGAAAAGCAAAAAGTATTCTTACAATATTGATATTTCTTTCAATAAAAGTAATAACTGCACCACAGGTACAATGTTGTTGGGGTTGAGGGGGGCTTGGAGATTTTTTGTGCTCCAAAGGGGGGCCCGACAGAAAAAGATTGAGAACCACTGCCCTATAAGAGTCAGACTTGACACAGGTGCTTTTATTTCGCATTTATTAATTAATATCAATATTTCATTTGCGTAATCAATCTTCAGATGAGTAGTGTATGAGAACCGATATATCAATACCACAAAATTGATATGCCCACCATTAAACGAAGCTGCATCTGCCCTAGAATTTGTTAATAATATTATTTTGTGGCAACTTTTATTTCCCTTTTGATGCAGTACAGACAGGAGACAAAAAAGTGTCTTAGAATTGTGCTGTTCCACCTCCTTCTAGACAGTGATTCTTGAAGTGTTTGAACTTTAGCGGACAGATGAAATGCTGTTTTTCCAAGCGATATCAGTGTTTTGATGATGTTGGTGGTGGAGAACACTCTGTAGCATCCAAAGTCTCCTGCAGGTGTTCAGTTGTGTTGTAATGTGGTGGCTGGAAGGCCTTGGCGTATAACTCACATCATTTCACACTTGTTAAACCATTCGGTGAACCCATGTGTCCTAGGGATGGTGACATTGTTATCTAGGAAGAACCTTTTAATTTATCACCCACCTGTATTTCATAAAATGAGAAATTTGCCCAAAACACCTTTATCACCTTCTGTGTTTGCATTGTCATGGTCACAGAGTTGTTATTATCCTCTTGGTTGGTTTGGCAGGTGGCAGATGGAAGGGGGCGGAAGAATATGGAGGAGAAACAGCATTCCACATGAGAAACGAGAAACTGTTTTTTTTATTTGTCAAGGCACGGCAGGAGACGATTTACCGGTGTTCAGGTTGGACCCGCATCCTTGATGTTCCTGGTTTTAACACACATGGACAGAAGGCAAACAATGGAGAACAATCTGGAGAAAAATACAAGCTAAGGTCAAGGATAGAGTGGGCTCTAAGCTACGCAGGTATCTGTATCTGCAGTTGGAAGAGCCATGTTTGTCCAGTGTTGTGCAAGTTATTTCCAAACTGTAATACAGGGTCTCAAACATGCGGCCAAAGGTTCCAATGCGGCCCGTGGGATGATTTGCAAAGTGTAAAAATTTCACAGTCAAGGCTGTCCAACTCATTTTAGTTCAGGTTCCACATACAGCCCAATAATAGCATAATAATTTACAAAAAATAATGACTCCGTATTTTCTTTTTGGTTTGATGTGAAGGGAAAAAAAATGTTACTTAATATTATTATGCCTATGAATAATGACGACTTCAAAGTTTTGATTTTAAGTGCAAAAAATAACATTAAATTATGAAAGTATTTACATTTACGAACTATCCTGTAACAATAAAATGTGAATAACCTGAACAAATATAAACAACCTGAAATGTCTAAAGAAAATGAATCACAAGTTTAACCATTTTCTGCCTGTTACTAAGTGTTTAGTGTCTTTGTAGATCTGATCCATAATGCGCATGTAGAAATGATAAGTTGAGGCATAATATGGTTAAAATTCTACTTATTTTTCTTAAGAAATTTCAGTTTTTTCAGGTTATTCACATCTTTTTTGTTTGGATAGTTTATAAAAGTAAGTATTTTCATAATTTCATTGAGTTTTTTTGCACTTAAACAAAGACAAATATTTGGAGTTGTCAATATTTACACGTTTTTATGCTATTATTTTACTGGTTCGGCCCACTGGAGATCAAATCAGGCTGAATGTGTCCCACCAAAGGTTCCAATGCGGCCCGTGGGATGATTTGCAAAGTGTAAAAATTTCACAGTCAAGGCTGTCCAACTCATTTTAGTTCAGGTTCCACATACAGCCCAATAATAGCATAATAATTTACAAAAAATAATGACTCCATATTTTCTTTTTGGTTTGATGTGAAGGGAAAAAAATGTTACTTAATATTATTATGCCTATGAATAATGACGACTTCAAAGTTTTGATTTTAAGTGCAAAAAATAACATTAAATTATGAAAGTATTTACATTTACGAACTATCCTGTAACAATAAAATGTGAATAACCTGAACAAATATAAACAACCTGAAATGTCTAAAGAAAATGAATCACAAGTTTAACCATTTTCTGCCTGTTTTTAAGTGTTTAGTGTCTTTGTAGATCTGATCCATAATGCGCATGTAGAAATGATAAGTTGAGGCATAATATGGTTAAAATTGTACTTATTTTTCTTAAGAAATTTCAGTTTTTTCAGGTTATTCACATCTTTTTTGTTTGGAAAGTTTATAAAAGTAAGTATTTTCATAATTTCATTGAGTTTTTTTGCACTTAAACAAAGACAAATATTTGGAGTTGTCAATATTTACACGTTTTTATGCTATTATTTTACTGGTTCGGCCCACTGGAGATCAAATTTAGCTGAATGTGGCCCCTGAAAGAAAAGTCCCCTGCTGTAATACATTACAGCCAGGGCACTGCTAGCAATTGTGAGCCCCCTGAAAGCTAAACAATGTGGGTTGTTGCTAGAAGACAGTATATGTGGCTCAGATGGTAGAGCAGGTCATCCAGTAACCGAAGGGTTGGTGGTTCAAATCCTACTCTGTCCTAGTCAGTGTGCCGTTGTGTCCTTGGGCAAGACACTTAACCCTCCTTGCCTCCAGTGCTGCTACTTACACTGGTGTATGAATGCGTATGAATGTTCGGTGGTGGTCGGATGGGGGATAATAATAATGGATCCACTGTAGGTGCTTTGAGCATGTGTTCATAGAAAAAGCGCTCGACAAATCTAATCTATTATTATTATTATTATTATTGTTATTATTATGTTGGAGTGAGGGGGGATTGTGCATTCCATAACTATGGTAACCAGCGTAAATCGAAAGTGAAACTCAACATGCTATGAACATCCGACTCCCAGCTTTTATGTCTCTGTTTTATGCCGGAGCTTACATAAATTTTTCACAACTTCTAACTTTCTAACTTATGTCCACTGGGTCCCCATGGAATGCTGAGCCCCATGAATTTGTCATATTTACCCCCCCTTTACGGTGCCCCAGCATTACAGGTTACTTGTTACTGCTACTTAAAAGTAATTCCTTACCTTAAAAAAATGACTGTAATGCATTACATGACTCCTGTATTACTTTAGAGTTACATACAGACTCTTGTCATAAATGGACGCCAGGCTTCCACGTGCTGATTGGAGGATCAGTCGAAAGGCTGAATCCTGTTTGACTGACAGCTATTTTCAGATCTACTCCTTCACTTGACAGAGTTCAGTTTTACACCGTCACGCATTCTGCTTGTGAAATTAAGAGAGAAACCACTACGAAATTACTTGTTCATTTCTTGCACTGCAAATAAAACACACTCATTGTACTTCCTTGTTTTAATTTAACATAATTTCAGCGTTTTCTTGGTTACTTGGTACGATGAGGTCACTGACCATTTTTTTATAAAAAGGAACAGAGGGCCGAACTTATGTTTAAATAACTTGACCATTTTTTTTATGTAAGCCGACAATGAGCTTCCCCTGTCTGAAAGATGACCAGCTGCCACTGGTTACAGCAAAAAGTAATCTGTTACTGTCAGGGCCAGATTAACACTTCATTGTACCCTGGGCAACAATATTCAAGGGCCCCATCATCACAACCCCAGGATCCCTATAATCTGGCAAAATACAGAATAAGTTCCAGGAATATATGTAAATATACCCCATACTTCAATATCTAACTATCATCAAATGCATTTTGATGTACAAATGTGTAAATGCTCGTAGAACTACAAGTGCACCACTATAGCCTCTTGTCAAGGCCACTCACTTGCATATGATGATATGAAAACAAAACACATTAGCATCAGTATAATCTAAAATTGATCCACTACATTAGAAAGAGAGGGAAGTGTCCTCCATTTTCACAAAAAATAAATAAGAAACCATTTCCAAAGTATCCAGTATTTATTTAAGAACAATTTTTGCCAACACAAATGTATTGAATCATCAGAAAAAGCCCACAGACAAAACACAAACATAATCTGATAGAATCAGATATGAATTTTAAACAGAAATCCCCTTGTCACCTCAGAATTCAACAAGAGAGTTAAAGTAAGTGCAATGTAAACATCTTGAAATCTGCTTTCTCTCAACAATAAACTTAGAAAGAAGAAATGACCTATTTTAGGTATGTTCTTTAAATTTTCAGCTTTTTTAATGTCCCTCTCCTTTTTTAATTTTCGTTTGGCGCTCCCACTTAGCTGCTTCTCCATGTTTGCAATGTTTTGATTCGCGTACGTCACGTAGTTCTTGACGTCTCACATCCCGCTCAGTGCACGCACGTTGATTTGCGTCACCGCCGATTCGCTTTTTGGACTGACCAATGAGGAGAGGGTCTCAGCTCATGGTCACAGACAGCAGGAGCAGGGTTTCTGCGCAGTGCAACGGCTCCGGGCAGCGGACAGTTTCATTTATATGCAAAAGATAACCAGATATTTTCGTTATACTACCCAGGGCCCTTCAGAGGTCGCGGGCCCCTGGGCAATTGCCCAGTTGCCCATATGGTTAATCCGGGCTTGGTTACTTGTAATGCATTACTTTTGTAACACGTTACTTCTAACACTGTGTATGTCAAATGCATCAAGTAGGGATTCAATTAGTATAATCTGAGGAAGACAAGTGAAGAAAGGACAGCTCACATTTGTGTAAAATCAAAGCCGGAAAAGCTCACCTCTCTCCCTTATTTGGCTGCGTCATCCTCTGATAGTTTTTCTTTTCATGCTACAAGTATTGTGTTCTCTGCCCTTTAAAGACAGAAACATGGCATTTTTCTGCCTTTTTATATCAGAGTTTAACTGCGCTGTAGCTGAACAGCAAGTGAACTGTGCATTTAATTTCAATTGCCGGCTACAGCACAGATTGACAGTTTGCTGAAAGAAGTCAGGCAAAAAAAAAAAAAAAGAGCATCTGGTCACTGTGTGTAGATTAGTATGCATTCGTAAGTAAAGGGATGCCATCGTATTACTGTAATTTTCCATCACTGGAATATAAATAAATGTAATTTCAAAACATTTCAGATATAAAGAATCCAAATGCAATGCTAGTTTTGGAACTTTATTTCATACAGGGAACAAAAGAACGACCCCAGTTACAAAAATACAGGAGAAACTCTTGGGTTTGACATGTGTTCTTTTGTTCCATCTGCTTCATATTCACTTCCACTGTCATTATTCCACTGGATACATCACCCTATTTTAATTACACTTTATGTAAAGCTTTCAAGCAGGGGCCTCTTTTCCCTTTCTTTTCTCTTTTTCCTGTCTCTTTCAGCCTCTTTTTTTTTTTTTTTCCTCTCATCTGTGAAAGGTTGGGAGACACACTGCTTTTTCTCTCTCTAGGAGACGCTCTGGAAACTGGCTAATTTCAGCTTGCAGACCGTCTTGTCATTTGAAGCTAATTGCATGGTTTAGCCCAGCTCTGGCAATTACAGCCCCCCTCCTTTGTGTAAGTGTGATAGCTTTCAGGGGTCTGGTGGTTAAAGGAGATAGGACTAGTGTTTTCTTCACAGGGTTCATTCAGCGTCTCCCTCTGCCACTGTGAATGCAGATGTCTTATAATACAGGCACAACAATAAACTCCGCTCGCATAAAGTTACTGACACTACGCAGAGAAACACCATCAGGACTATAGCTGCAAGAGTCTTTGGATACACCAGATTATTTTTTTTCTTGCAGTATACAGGGTGGGGAAGTGAAATTTACAATGAACATTTAGTTGTTTTTTCTCAGCAGGCACTACATCAGTTGTTTTGAAACCAAACATATATTGATGTCATAATCATACCTAACACTATTATCTATACCTTTTCAGAAACTTTTGCTCATATGAGTAATCAGGAAAGCAAACGTCAAAGAGTGTGTGATTTACTGAATGCACTCGTCACACCAAAGGAGATTTCAAAAATAGTTGGAGTGTCCATAAAGACTGTTTATAATGGAAAGAAGAGAATGAACTATTACGAGAAAGTCTGGAAGTGGAGGAAGCAACAAAAAACATACCAAAGCTTTTATTAAAGCTCTCAAATCCCAAATCCTAAAGGATCCAACCAAATCCATGAGAAAAATGGCAATTGAACTTGAGGTAGACAACAAGACCGTTAGAAATGCAGTAAAATATGATTTGAAGTTAAAATCTTACACAAGAACACCAAAACACTTGTTGACAACAGCAACAAATCCAACTTTAGCAATTTTTGGGAATCATGTTTATGGCCGCCTTCTCGCCCAGATCTAAACCCTCTGGATTCTGCTATTTGGGGCGTTTTAGAACATGCTACCAATAGAACATCACACAACAATGTGGACTTTCTTAAAGATACTATTAAAGAAGAATGGGAGAAGTTGTCACCCCAATATTTGAGGAACACTTGCACAAGTTTCAGGAAGCGTGTGAAGGCAGTTATTGAGAAAGAAGGAGGACACATAGAATAAAAACATTTTCAATTATGTCAGTTTTCTTGTGGCAAATAAATTCTCATGACTTTCAATAAACTAATTGGTCATACACCGTCTTTCAATCCCTGCCTCAAAATATTGTAAATTTTGCTTCCCCAACCTGTATATTGTTCTATTGAATAGTGCTGGAAATTTGAAGATTCATATATATCAGTTGGATTAAATTAATTGGGGTGGTTTAGCAAAGCATTGTATTTTTAAGGAAAAAAAAAAAAAGATTAACAGCTTTTCAGTGGCATCAAATATGACCCATTTGGATGTTCAGAGGCTCTATAGTGAATATTGAAACATTGTCATCTCCTGCAACATTGAACCACTCCTAAAACCCATATTTAACATTGCTAGTGGTTGTAGATAGTAATGTGTGATACAGCATATTTTGGTATCGATCCAATACCAAGGTTATTATCGTTAAAACTAACAAAATGACAAAAAGTAGAATTGAAAAAACATGTTTGTTAACTGAAATAAATAAAAACTATAATTAAAAGAAAAAAAACAATAACTGAAACTGTATTGTGTGTTTACAAAACTGACTAAAACGTATAAAAATTATGGATAAAATTCCCTTCGTTTTCGTCTTTGTCAATGTCGCATTGATAAACAATTGATTTATTTCCCTCAAGCAATTGTAGCTAGCGGCACCGTATGACACTTCACCGTCCGTCATTTCTCGTCACTTGTGGTTTAGAGTCGTCTTCTGGTCCAAACTCTACCTGGAAACATGGAGACTAAAGTTGGGAGAAAGCAGCAGAGTCCTGTCTGGTATTTATCTGAATACAACGGAGAAGAAGAGAAAAGATACAACAAAACTAAAACTAAGCATTTAGAAAATAAAAACGAATAAAAACTAGTAAACCTGCTCTAAAAACTAATTAAAACTAACTGAATAAGAGAAAAAAAAGTCAAAAGTAAATAAAACTAAACTAAAATGAAAAATCCAAAACTATTATAACCTTGTCCAATACCAAGTAAATACAGGGCCAGTATCGCCGATATCCATACTGATACGATACATTTCAATCAGTAAGGAGGATGAATAACAGAACTGTAAAATCTCAATTAATTTTCATGACCTTTAAGTGTTTTGTGGTGTTTCCTTCCTTATTATTAATTAGTTAAAACCCAGGACAGAATCAGGACAAACTTTATTAGTAAATAGAAAATACTTAATTATCAAAATAACTTTTTTTCAGAAACAATAGAACAGTAACAAAACAATTTTCCCCATACATTGTCATGTCTGGAATTTTTTTTTTTTAAATAAACAAAATGCACAAAATGACCATGAGAAATCAAATAATATTTTTTTTTCAGGTAGTGTTCAGAAACTGCAATACATGAATTAAATCAAAATTATCTGTACCTTATACCTTATACCTCTGCGCTGCTGAGTCATGTGATGGCACAACATCGAAACATGAGAGGGGGGAGGAGAAGCAAAGTGTGTCTGCTCCGCACTAAGATAGAAGCGGTGAGTCCGACAACCTGGCTGTCACCTCTTTGACAAAACCGCAGCAATACGTACAAGAGAAAAACTGAAACTAAAGTATCGATCTCACCACACATGTATCGATCTGATACCGACTTGATATCGATACTGTCGACATTTGGATCGATCCGCCCACCACTTGTTGTAGACACTTGCTTTAATGCACATTCAATGATATATTTTGAGGCAAAAGTTGCGTTTTTGTCTGCAGTTTATGCTGTTCTGATGTAATCACCTTGAAATTTACTCTGAGCTTTATGAATATCTACACGATTAGTAAATTAAATAAAAGAAAATACATGATTTTCACTGTAAAATGCAAAACGTCAAGAATAATACAGTATGATAATAATTTGCTTAGAGGTCTTATTTCTGTCTTTGTGCATAAGAAATCAATATAAGTGAATCCCCAAAGGAACTTTGTGTTGGTAAATGCAAGTTCTGCAAATTTACAGGATTTCAGTTCTGTTGCAACATGCTGATGGACATATGAACTATGTTTTCAGGTCAAAAATGTTCAATTTCATCACAATTAATGCAATATTTTCATGTCACAAATGGCCAAGTTATATTTGAACTGAATTTACCTGAAAAACAAATATTCTATTCTTTTAGATTCCCCAGTTTTTCTTACAAGATTCTATCCTACATATCACATGTTTTATTTTTACAGGTTGCAATATGGAGTATGGTGCTGATCCATCCTGCTTATGTTACGCCAATACATACATGAAGAATGTCACACGTCACTGTTTAAATCAACAGTTTTCTAATAATAAGCATTTTTATAAAGAAATAACAATTCTGTATTGTTATTTACTCTTTAGTATGATGATAAACTATACAATAAATAATTCTGATACTAGTTTTTGCACAGGGATCATTAGTGTAAACGGTGACATGGCTGCCGAGCATCAGTATGATGGGATCTGTAACAACCATGTCACATCCGTCCACTGCCACATTTTGTGTTTTTGTGTCAGCTGTTATTGTTTTAGACCCACAATACTAACATTTATGAATAAGAGGAGAATTAGCAATAGTAAGTATAGAAGTTTATTACTAATAAAGTACTGGTACTGACCAGAGCATCATGGGTAATGTCATGTCCGTCCACCAGCAAAAGTTTTCACATACACGTACTATTCAAAATCCAGTATTTCTGAAAATAGAGCTTCCACTGTCAAATAATATCAGTAGTCTGTGCACAAATGGATTAGCATTATTTCAATACAGTTCTATGCATTTCTGATAACTTTTTTTTTTTTTTTTGACAAAAATGGCCACTCATTTGACCCCCTAAGTAAATTTTAGCTGTACTAAATCCCTTAGGTAAGGGTAAATGTATAGAAATTTGGTTGGTTGTTTGGGCACCTTTTACAGTGGAAATAGACAAAACTGCATATCGTACTGACATGAACTGTACCACTATGTGGAAATGCGCAACTAGATGTTTTTTAGTGTATTTTTTAGTGCATGAATACAGTATATCACTTGCTTTGGATGACACACATTGTCTTTTACACGCATTGTGTAAGTCTGAACTGCATTGGGTGATTTTTCTTCAAACATCCAACTAAAGCTTCATTCATTAGAACTGAACACTTTGTGCACATATTGCAACAATGATGAAATGACATATGTGTCACAAAGGCATAAAGCAGAGAATGTGCTGCAGCTTCATAGACGCAGCATTTATCTCTTTAAGTGTTATTTTAATCATAAGGCCAAGTGAAGGTGAACACAGAGGAGTATTTGTTTTATGTCTTTCTTTCACCTCATCTTTTCACATTCTTTCTCCAGCACATTTGGCATGTGACCGTACTCCCAGTGACACAAATACACAAACACACGTACCAACCCATCAGCAAAGATGGAGCCGTTGGGGTCAAGGCTGTCTGGGAAGAAAGGTCAAATGTCTGGTCTGTCTGTGTTGTTGCTTGGCGTGAGGAATGCTGAATACAAACTTTGTGTGTTCACCTTTAAATTGTTAATCATATGAATGGAAGACTTTTTTTTTGTCTCAGTCCTTTCTCTGAAAATACTCGCATCATGACTATCGGACGATCGGTCCCTCCCTCGGTGAAGACAGGAAACGGGCAGATGACACACACAAATACTTGCCTCCAAACTGAGTAGCAGGGCTAAAGTGCCAGAGGCATTTGCCAGAAGGCGCCTCAGATAATTTCACACTCTAAACACAACCCGGGAACTGCTGACAGACCATGAGCATGTACACCAGAGCAGAGTCGGCAAACACCGGGCACCTCCCTTGTGGCTGGAAAACTGTTGGAAGCAGCATCGGGGCGCTTGGTTTGCAGCCCACTCAAACAAGACTAAAGCTAATGAGTCCTTCGTTGGATAACAGAGCCTGATTGGGGCTGTTGTTATAGTCAGGGAGCCAAATGCAGAGGGATTAGGAGGGAATGTACCAATGATGAGTGTAGGCTGGTGGTCTGGACAAACAGTGTCACAAACAGATTAGCTGAAATTTCCAGAAATATTTAGTGGTAGGAATCCAATCTACTGTTTGTTACACATTGGGAATCATACAGCACTGTTGAATTTGTCTTATATTTTGCTTAAATTTGTGTTGGGAATGTCCCAAATCTTCCATGTGTGCTAAATGAATGAGTCCAACTTGATAATACATTGAGAATGCGTGGCCATTTGTTTCATGTTAGCATTCAGTTAACACCCTGTAAGCTATGGGATGTGCCGGAAATAAACAAGTTCCAATTCTGAGTTGTGTCTTCTGGCACTATGGGCACATTTGAGTACAGGCTGTCCTAAGAACTACATAGTTTTACTTTTTATGTAATGCCATTCTTTAGAGCAGGGGTGTCAAACTCATTTTAGTTCACGGGCCACATTCAGCTGAATTTGATCTGCAGTGTGCCGAACCAGTAAAAAAATAATATAATAATGTATAAATAATGTCAACTCCAAACTTTTCTCTACGTTTTAGAGTGAAAAAGTAAATTTACATGATGAAAAGGTTTACATCTACAAACTATCCTTTCAATAGATGTGCATAACATGAACAAACTGAAAAAATAAGTGTAATTTTAACAATATTCCGCCTCAGTTTATCATTTACACATGTACATTATAACTTACAGATCACAGTGGATCTACAAATACACAAAACATTATAATAACAGACAGAATATTATTAAAATTGTATTTACTTCTCTTAAGACATTTCAGGTTATTCACTTTTTTGTTGTTGTTGCAAAATTATAGTTTGTTTTAGTGTAAATACATGAAAATATTTACATTTACAAAGAGAAACATTTGGAGTTGTCATTATTTATATGTTATTATGATAGTATTTTACTGGTCTGACCCACTTGAGATTGAATCGGTCTGAATGTGGAACCTGAACTAAAAGGATTGTTAATATTTTAGTGTAATTTTTGCATTTCACAAATTCATCCCAAGGGCCGGACTGGACCCTTCGGCAGGCCGGTGATGAAATTGAACATTTTTGACCTGAAAACATAGTTCATATGATTATCAACATGTTGCAACACACTGTAAACCCGAATGTTCAAAGTACTTAAATAAATTAAGTTATGCATACTCAAAGTTTAAAAAAAAGTTTTAATAACTTAATTATGTCAAGTTCATTTAACATGTTGTTCCTTTTTGAGTAATTTTAACTAATATGTTTTGATTATATTGAACTATGGCTATATTAAGTAAGAGTAACTTAAAAACATAGCTTACATACAACTTAATACACTGTAAATCTGAATGCTCAAAATAAATAATTGGTATAAGTATAGCTAACTTAAAATTTTCTTAAAAGTTCTACTTATAAATGTTGATTGCCAGTAACATTGTCCGTCTTTTCAGTTTATTAAACTTGTAATTTTTGATTAATATGAAATTTTTTACAGATTTGTGTGACCTACTTAAAATAATTAACTCATATTTACTTATATAAAAAAAACAAACTTATCTATTAAACATGAATAAATCAAACCAAGAATCAATTAAGAATAAATCCCTTGCATCAGATAGATTTGTACTGTGTAGGTTACAGACACGCACCTTCCACCGGAAGTGTTCGGAAGATTTTATTTTGTAGTATTTGCGTGCACTTCCTCTTCAGACAGGGAGGCGGAGGACTCAGGAGAAGAGCGGGATTAACAGACCAACCGACCGAAGGAGGTAACATTAGCGCTCAGCTCCGTGCCATTGGATTAAATGTAAGTAGTCGACAAAAAATTCGCTTGAATGTTTGTTTCAGGCGGTTCAACGTGTTTTTAAAACGGACTAATTGAGTCACGTCAGCCATGTAAAATTGTTAACCGTTAGGTTAGCAGCAAGCTAACATTCAAAGTTATCTCGTCAGTTAACGTTAGCTGTGTTGCATGGCGGACGTTACGAGGGCCGTTCAATAAATTCATGGCCTCACCCAGAACAGAACAACACAGACTGATAATTTATATTTTATTTTTCAACATAATCTCCATTTACAGCAATGCACTTGGTCCATCGATGTTCAAGCATCACTATCCCATCACGAAAGAATGTAACATCCTGTATTATAACAACCAGTATTTCTGGGTGAGGCCATGAACTTATCGAACAGCCCTCGTACGTAGCTGTAAAAACTGGTGATTTCAAAATGCATTGCCTGCTCATAAATAAAACTCTTAATCTGTGTTGAAGCTGCGTCACTGTGTGAAAGCAGAAAGCTAACTGTAGCACCACGTGTTGTGTCTAGCTAAAAGTTAAATTAGCTGGTTAAATAAAATTGTTTTTTTCTTTGCGCTTACAAAGATTAGAATTTATGAATGTTACCAGCCCAGTTTTCTGCAGTTCAAATGAGTGGTTTTGGTTCACTGCACAGATAGGTGATACGTTTATTTTTTACCTGTTGGCAAGTTCAGGTTCAACTGCCAGGGTGTGTGTGTGTGTGTGTGTGTGTGTGTGTGTGTGTGTGTGTGTGGTAGTCTGTGTTGAAGCTGCATCAGTCTGTGAATGCAGAAAGCTAACTCTAGCACCATGTGTTGCCTCTAGCTAAAAGTTATTCTCTGAAGCAGAAAGCTAACTCTAGCACCATGTGTTGTGTCTAGCTAAAAGTTAAATTAGCTGGTTAAATAAAATTTGTTTTCTTTGTGGTTAGCACAGATAGGTGATACCTTTTTTTCCTGTTGGCAAATTCAAGTTCAACTACCAGGCTGTGTGTGCATGTATGTAATGTAGGCTATATGTGTAAAATGTTGCAGATTGAATAGTCTAACAGGCTAACACATCTAATATTGTTTAAGCAAGGGTGTTGGTGTATTTTGTTGTACTTTGATAGTTCTGATAGAGGTTTAAACTTCATAGCAGGTGTCCTGTAAAATAATATTTTTTGTGTGTGTTTTCAGGTTGCTGCAACGATCATGACTTGGCACTGTAAGTTATGCTCAGCTTTTTTTTTTACCACTAGAACACATCTATTAAAACACTGTAGATTGCAGCACAGCCACTTTTCAAAAATTAGCCCACTCCCATGCCTCCATGATGATTGCATGTGCACATTTCAGACATTTAGTGCACTGAGTACTCATCTGTCAAGATATCATACTTAAAAACAAAACAGCAGTGCAAGGGAAAATCAGGAACCTGTGACTTTCAAGTGTCCTTTATGCACAGGTGAGCAACCATTTTCAGAGTCTGTACTCCTCAGTCACATAAGATCACACTTAAAAAAGCATGAGACAGTGGTATGCCCATACAGAGGTTGTGACTATAGCACAAATGTGTACTCTTCTTTTAATTCCCATAAAAGTAGAATGCACCAAGGGAGTCTTGCTTCAGACAAGAAGTCAACGAAACCCTGAGAATGAACCCTCACACTCCAACATCAAAAGACCTAGGCGTGCAGAAGTCAACTTTCTGCCCAACTTTCCTCAAGGAGAGGATCCCTCAAGTCTTGATGTTTTGAGGCAGGCTATTGTGGAGGAAGTATAGAAGACTGAGAGAAATCTCCCACTTATTAGCAAGATGATGCAAACCACATTTGCCTTGCGACGACAAACTATTGTGACGTCCAGCCCACCAGTCAAAGAGCTCATGGACCTCTGGCCTGCTCTTCGTATGCAATCCAAGGTAATGTTGATCAACTCATTCATCTGTTTTCATCTGTACCAGACAGTACTGTATATCACATTGTGTATACTGTTATCCATGTATTCATCCTAGATTAAATAATCTCTTTCCTCTTGCTTTCTGCTTTCTGTACTGTCTTTTCCACCATGCAGGTGTATGCAGAATTTCAACGCATTACTAACCAGAACCTTCCCAATACTTTCTACGCCGAACTTGATCGTCACACACCTCGTTTAATGACCTTGTTTAGGCAGAAAGCTTCCAGAACGGGCAAAACTGCAGATGCGTTGTCTGACATTTTCAAATTCCATGATACACAGGTGATTATACATTTCACAGGTGAAGTCTTTGTGTAATGTTGACAATTTAAAGTATTAAATAAGTATTTGTATTTCACAAATGCACCAGATAAGTCAGCCGCATAGTATTTACACTATTTTAATCTTTTTAGGAATTACATGATGTCCACACTAGGCGTATCACTATTCTCCATGCCCTTCCTGTGTATCTGCGTGATGAAGCGTCAGGATTTTTCAGAACATGTGTGGTAAGTCCCAGTTAAGAAATATCAAGCCTATTGTACTATAAATTAACCTATTCATATTTTCTTTTCATTTACTTGTGTATAAGAAAAACACACATTAACATTTCTGTAAATGGGCCAGTGTTCAAACTGCAAACATTTGGCAAGATGTTTAGAAACCTTAACCCTCTTTCAAAATCCATCCTTTGAGACCCTTGAGGACATTTTGTCCACTCAAAACAACTGCTCTAAAAATGTATGAGATAAATATTTTTTTCCAGATTTTTTTTCACATCTCTTTCAGTCAACCTCTGTTCTTTCCAAAAGTACTAAATATTGTATTTTTCTTTGGTTTTTAATATGTTTATTGGTCTTTTCATTTTTTCAGGATGATATGGATGAGCCAGACCTGGGGATGCGTCTGTGGTCCTCCTTACAACCGTGAGTGACGATGCCACAAGCCCAGTTCACTACCACCCAACAAAAGTCTCCATCATCCTAGAGGGTGATGTGGTGCTCGACCTCCCCAGGCTTGCTGATGCCTTTCTGGTAATGTTCGGCCTGATTTATGCTCTACATCTCGCCTATCCGAAGGGACTGACCAACACGTTTGAGTTCACACAGAAAATCTTGCTTGGTTTGGATAACTCTAAACTGTCACCAAAGCTACAGACTCTCAAAAATGACCTCATGTTACATGTGCAACTCTAGATCTGAAAAGGAGTTGTGGATTCTGAGGGTTCACCCTGTTAGAGCATAGTCCACAACAAGAATATATCATGGTCCATGGTGACGATTGTTCAACTGTTGATGTTAAAGTTGCTGCTCTACAGTATTCAGGTGGTTTTCAGCCAAATGGCACAAAGTTGTTAATGTAATTTACATGTTATTGTTGTTGAACCGATATTCTAAGTGTTTACACTGTGACATTCTATTTTTATAAGGTGCAGTTTGGGAAAAGAATCTGGCCTCAAAGTTTCAGGCTGTTTTACTGAAGTAAAGTAATTACCTACCGAGCTGCAAACAGTGTTATAGAGATTTTATTATCCCCCGAGGATAGAATGCTGGGATATTGTGAATTTTGTTTTTGAGTTTGAATTTCTTTTCTAAAACTTAGATTTAAACCAGATAGCCAAAGGAAGGCTACACACTGTGCCTTGTATGGTTTTGAAAACTGTTTACATTGCTGCACTGCAAGTTTACAACCAGATGGCCCAAATTGTGCCTTTGTAATTGTTTACTTTCAAATATTATGCTTCATTTTGGTTTGGATAAATAATAAATAATTCTTCTAAACTCAAATGGTAATGTGGTATTAACAGTTTCCTGAGTTGGAATATTTTTCACTACTACTTTTAAGTCAACAGTACTTAACATGTTTAAGGCAATCAGTTGCCACAAATATTTTAAGTGTGAAGGTGAATGATTTCGAGTTTAAGCAAGTCAATTTTTTTGAGTCCTGTGTAATCAGAATATTGAAAGAAAAAAACAAATTAATATTAAGTTCATGGAACATGAAATCCTGAGTTTTCATGCTTGAAATTATTAAGTTATCTTTAATTGTTGCAATGAGAAAGATGAATGAATTATTTGAGTAACATTTACTGACAATTTTTGAGTTGGCCTAATCAGTAATTCAATTTAAGAGTAATTTAAAAGTATATCTAATATCAACTCCAAATATTTAAGTTCTGATATACTCAAATGTTTGAGTTTATGAACTCAAAAAAAATGTGGCAACTGATTGCCTTACTTTTTTTGAGTTCTGCTAACTTATTCGGGTTTACAGTGCAGAACTGAAATCCTGTAAATTTGCATAACTTGCATTTACCAACACAAAGTTCCTTTGGGCATTCACTTATATTGATTTCTTATGCACAAAGACACAAATAAGACCTCTAAGCAAATTTTAGCCGAAATACATTTTTCTAAATTCTAGGAGTCATAAATTTTTGCCAGTAAGGCTGTGAAATGGGCATTAACCCTTTCATGCACTGTCCACTCCAGTGGACAGTTCTTCTCCAGCTGTTCTCTTGTGTGTTAATGGGTTTTGTTGTTTTAGTTCCATATCAGCCAACACAGTGGACGCTTATGCACCATCCCATACACCGTAATTCAGATCATTACTGTAACTTTACTGTTCTTGATAAACCTGATCTGCAGTAACATGTTTGAGTGTAAATCAATTGTTATTTGCTAGACAAGAAGGTTTTTTTTTTGCATATTATCTCCATGAAGTGAGTAATTACTAGCATTAGAATATGTTAAAATGTGAGAAGACATCAGATTAGCAGCATTAAAAATGTTTTTATTTCATTGTTTTCATATCATGTTTTAAACACGTTTCTTTACTTCAAAAATTAAATGCATGGATATTTTTGTAACTCCATTGAAAAAAAAAAAAAAAAACTCAATCGCATTGTTTTTTTCATGGCTAAACACTGAAGAAAAAAATCTTGACTAAGGTTCTCATAATTCGTGCATAAAAGGGTTCAATTCTGTTCTAAGTAGTCCTAAAAAGGTCTTAAAAAGTCTGAAATTTAACTTGTAGAAACCTGTAGGAAACCTTTAAGTAGGGACTGGAAAATGATGGGTTGCTGACTATTCTACAGCTACTATGTTAACATTTTCATATTATACAGTATTTTATCAGTTTCAAGAGCAAAACATTTCTTTTTATCTTGATAACGGTGCTCTTGAACCTCATAAAATGTTCTCTTACCAAGGGGAAAGGCTAAAATAAGAAAACAGTGGTAAATCCAAGAAGTCACTCAGTACTATCGAAATAAATGTAAAACTTTTAAGCGAACAAAAACAGGATATGTGTTGTGAACACCTCTTCCTGTTGCCCACAGTTGGGTACATCATTAGACATGCACAGACACACATTTAACCCACAAATTATGCATAAGCAACTGTTGCACACATAAAACTACCACACTCCCTTTTATTCAGTAGGAGCTCTTCTGCTTGGCCTTTGAGTAATGGCGGCATGCAGAGATTTATTTTAACAGATGGTGTTTCTGTATTCATTATACATTAGTCACAACAAACACGGCTCTGCTTAATGCTTACAGCCATCACATTCCTTCAGTTTAGCCTATTAATATAAGCGGTTTGACCTTACAGTGGTGGATAATCAGCTATATCACATGTATTCTCATGCTTTAGAGAATATGAAATACATATATTGAAAGTGAATGGAGGCAATGATAATAATACACTGAGCTAATATTGTTTTCGAGCAGTAACTAAAATGTCATTGTTTCTAGAGCAGGGGTGTCAAACTCGTTTTCTTTCAGGGGCCACATTCAGCCCAATTTGATCTCCAGTGGGCCGGACCAGTAAAATAATAGCATAATAGCCTATAAATAATGACAACTCCAAATTTTTTATATGCAAAAAAGAACATTAAATTATGAAAACATTTGCATTTTACAAACTATCCAAACAAGAAAGATGTGAATCACTGGAAAAAACTGAAATTTCTGAAGAAAAATAAGAAGAAATAATAATTAAAAAAAAAAAAAAAAAAAAAGTGATCAATATTATGCCTCAACTTATGATTTCTACATGTGCATTACAGATCAGATCTACCAAGGCACAAAACAGGCAGAATATTGTTAAAATTGCACTTATTTTTCTTTAGACATTTCAGGTTGTTCATATTTGTTCAGGTTATTGCTTTTTTATTATTAAAGGTTATCAGAATTTAATGTTCTTTGCAGTAAATCAAAGAGAAAAAATGGGTGTTGCCATTATTTATCGGCATAATGTCATATTATTTTTTTCACATTAAACCAAGAAGAACTTTTGGAATCATTATTTCCAGGTTATTTTGCTATTATTTTCGAGTTTGACACCCCTGACTGTTAATATCTTCTGCACTTTGCAAATTCATCCCCCGGGTCGCATGTTTGACACCTGTGTTCTAGAGAGTTAATTTGAAACTTACTTCTACTGAAATGAAATCATGGGTGTCAAACATGCGGCCCGGGGGCCAAAACCGGCCCGCCAAAGAGTCCAATCCGGCCCCTGGGATGAATTTGTGAAATGCAAAACTTACACTGAAGATATTAACAATAAAGGATGTTAAAGTAATTTTAGGTTATTTCAATCTAAAGTGGGTCAGACCAGTAAAATACTCTCATAATAACCGATAAATAATGAAAACTGTATTTTTTTTGTCTTTGTTTTAGTGTAAAAAAGTAAAATTACGCAAAATTGTTTATATTTACAGACTAGCCTTTTACAAAAAATGTGAATAACCTGAACAAAAACGAACAACCTGAAATGTCTTAATAATATTCTCCCTGTTATTTAATGTTTTGTGTATTTGTAGATCCTCTGTGATCTCTAAGTTGGGATTCTTTTGTGTAAATAATAAACTAAGGTGTAATATTCTTAACATTGCATTTATTTTACTTAAGAATTTTCAGGTTGTTCATATTTGTTCATGTTATGTTTAAGTACAATTTGTAGATTTAAACATTTTCACTACGGAATTTTACTTTTTTCACTCAAAAGTTCTTATCCTATTATTTATATTTTTTTATTGGTCCGGCCCACTTTGTACCATATTAGGCTGAATGCGGACCCTGAAGTAAAATGAGTTTGACACCCCTGCTCTATATCTATGTCATAAACATGCATAATATAACTTAGTAGTGTTTTATTTAAAGCAGGGGTGTCAAACTCATTTTAGTTCAGGGGCCATATTCAGCTGAATTTGATCTGCAGTGGGCCAAACCAGAAAATTAATAACATAATAACCTATAAATAATGACAACTCCTAATTTTTGTCTTTTTTTTATTGCAAAAAAACCCATTAAATTATGAAAATACTTACTTTTATGAACTATCCAAAAAAAAAAATTTGAAAAAACTGAAATTTAAATTAAAAAACATAAGAAAATTCAGTACAATTTTAACAATATTATTCCTCAACTTCCCATTTTATACATGTGCATTATGGATCAGACTTACAAAGACACTAAACACTGAGGAACAGGCAGAAAAATAGTTAAAAATTGTGCTGAAATTTCTTTAGACATTTCAGGTTGTTCATATTTGTTCAGGTTATTCACATTTTATTGTTACAGGATAGTTTGTAAATGTAAATATTTTCATAATTTAATGTTATTTTTTGCACTAAAACAAAGGGAAAAAAATGAAGTTTTTAATTCTAGACTTGGGCTTAATTTAAGATTTTTTTTTTACTTAATTGAAGATTTTTTTTTTTTTTTTTGGTTTAATTCAAGATTTTTTTTACTTAATTGAAGATTTTTTTTTTTTTTTTGCTTAATTCAAGATTTTTTCCTATATTTGAGATTTTTTTTTTTTTGCTTAATTTAAGATTTTTTTTGCTTAATTGAAGATTTTTTTAAGCTTAATTCAAGATTTTTTGCTAAATTTGAGATTTTTTTTGCTTAACTGAAGATTTTTATACTTAATTGAAGATTTTTTTTTGCTTAATTCAAGATTTTTTACCTATATTTGAGGGTTTTTTTGGCTTAATTGAAGATTTTTTTTTACTTAATTGAAGTTTTTTCTTCTTTTTTGCTTAATTCAAAAATTTTTTGCTAAATTTGAGATTTTTTTGTCTTAATTGAAGATTTTTTTTTGTTGTTTTTTTGCTTAATTCAAGATTTTTTGCTATATTTGAGATTTTTTTTTTTAATTTAAGATTTTTTTTGCTTAATTGAAGATTTTTTTAAGCTTAATTCAAGATTTTTTGCTATATTTGACAATTTTTTTTTTTTTGGCTTAATTGAAGATTTTTTTACTTAATTGAAGTTTTTTCTTTTTTTTACTTAATTCAAAAATTTTTTGCTAAATTTGAGATTTTTTTGGCTTAATTGAAGATTTTTTTTACTTAATTGAAGATTTTTTTTTTGCTTAATTCAAGATTTTTGGCTATATTTGAGATTATTTTTTTTTAATTTAAGATTTTTGTTGCTTAATTGAAGATTTTTTTTAAGCTTAATTCAAGATGTTTTGCTATATTTGAGATTTTTTTTGGCTTAATTAAAATTTTTTATACTTAATTGAAGATTTTTTTTTTTTGCTTAATTCAAGATTTTTTGCTATATTTGAGGGGTTTTTTTTGGTTTATTTGAAGATTTTTTTTACTTAATTGAAGTTTTTTTTTTTTTTTTTGCTTAATTCAAAATTTTTTGCTAAATTTGAGATTTTTTTGGCTTAATTGAAGATTTTTTTACACAATTGAATTTTTTTTTTTTTTTTTTTTGCTTAATTCAAGATTTTTTGCTATATTTGAGATTTTTTTTTGCTTAATTTAAGATTTTTTTTGCTTAATTGAAGATTTTTTTATGCTTAATTCAAGATTTTTTTGCTGTATTTGAGATTTTTTGTGGCTTAAATGAAGATATTTATACTTAATTGAAGATTTTTTTTTTTTTTGCTTAATTCAAGATTTTTTGCTATATTTGAGATTTTTTTGGCTTAATTGAAGATTTGTTTTTACTTAATTGAAGTTTTTTTTTTTTTTTCTTAATTCAAAATTTTTTGCTAAATTTGAGATTTTTTTTTTGCTTAATTGAAGATTTTTTTACTTAATTGAAGATTTTTTTTTTTTTTTTTTTTGGCTTAATTCAAGATTTTTTCCTTAATTCAAGCTTTTTTTTTTTTTTTTTTTTTGCTTAATTCAATTTAAGACTGTGGAATTTTTGCATGTGGCATAAACATCCCAGGGGCCGAACTGGACCTTTTGGCGGGCTGCATTTGGCCCCTTGGCCGCATGTTTGACACCGCTGATTTAAAGTATTCATGGGAGATTAAGTTTGAGGATTTGGTTTCTTATGAAGGTCTTTCCGCTAGCAGGTCTGTCAAAGGAGGTGAATTCGACATGTGTGGGCTTACATTTTCCATTATGCGATATGCAGGTAAACACCCACACAGAAGAGCTATATACAGACAAAGACTGAATAACACAGACCACATGCACAGCGTAACATAATTTATCCATGCACATATAACACATGTAACACAAGTCGATTTACTGCAGACGTGGCGGTGTACTGTGGTAAAATATGTACTGTATACAGGAGCATACAAACATCCATTTATAGTCGGGGCACAATTACTGTATGTACAGACACACATGTGAATTACATAACACATTCAGCTGCTTCCCCGATGCGATCTGTTCACCAGGTTCCTCCATCCATGTGTGTCCGTCTTTATGTTCCCATTATTAAACCCTATAAACAGCCCATTATACTGTACATCAACCTACAAACTCAACTGAATAGTAGGATGCAACAGGGTTGGACAATTCAATCAGTCCATTGCTTAGAGTTTGTATAGAAAACAAAGTCACAACAATAATTGGAAACTGATGCTTTGTAAAAGGTGAAGATCTGACATTTATTTTATTAAAGGAGTGATCTACTGGTCTGAAATGTTTAATAACGTATTAACCAGTAATCCTATCAATACATGGCAAATAACTGGTGTAAAATGCAGCTTGTCATCTTTTCATGCTCAAAGTAGAGCTTCCAGCCCGGCTTGGTTCCGACTTCTGTAAACGAACACTTGCGCAAGTTTCAGGAAGCGTGTGAAGGCAGTTATTGAGAAAGAAGGAGGACACAGAATAAAAACATTTTCTATTATGTACATTTTCTTGTGGCAAATAAATTCTCATGACTTTCAATAAACTAACTGGTCATACACTGTCTTTCAATCCCTGCCTCAAAATACTGTAAATTTTGCTTCCCCACCCTGTAGATCTGAGGTCCGTGAAGAGGCGGCTTGGTCTCCCGGTTCACCCCGTTTTAGAGCACCTCGGGGCTTGGAGGTCGGAGCACAGCTTGGTTCTGAGTTCTGTAAAGGAAACTAGTTCAATGATCCTTAAACGGAGCTGGTTCCGAATAAGCAGATCCAAGAAAGCTTATTCATAGCCAGTACAGAACTGGACTTCTGAGGTCTGTTTAATTTATACGTAGCCGGTAGCTGATGAAAAGCCTGGAGCTTGGAGGTCCGTGCTGTGGCATGGTGTACCGGGTCACAGCACCGGTCTGCAAGCCCGCAGGAGTAACAACAACATTCAATTATGCCAATATTTACATTTACAAACAATCCAAACAAAAAGGATGTGAATAGCCAGAAAAAAATGGAATTTGTTAAGAAATATAAGTACAATTTTAACAATATTCTGCCTCGACTTATCATTTATACACATGCATTACAGATCAGATCTTCGAAGGCACAAAAGATTAAGTAACAGGCAGAATATTGTTAAAATTGTGCTTAATTTTCTTCAGACATTTCAGGTTCTTCATATTTGTTCAGGTTATTCACATTTTATTGTTAAAGAATAGTTTCTTAATGTAAATATTTTCAGAATTTAATGTTTTTTGCACTAAATCAAAGAGAAAAAATTGGTGTTGTCATTACTTATAGGCTACTATGATATTATTTTTGAGTTTGATGCCCTAACTTGCATTTTGCAAATTCATCCCACGGGCCAGATTGGAAACTTTGGCGGGCCAGTTTTGACCCCCGGGCTGCATGTTTGACACCTGTGCTTTAGATCATTTGTATTTCAAAATAAAAGTGTTTTGTCTGAACCAATAATGCAGTGATTCCCAACCTTTTTTGGCTCGTGATCCCATTTTAACGTCACAAATTTCTGGTGACC
Organism: Sphaeramia orbicularis; assembly: GCF_902148855.1. Lineage (NCBI taxonomy): Eukaryota > Metazoa > Chordata > Actinopteri > Kurtiformes > Apogonidae > Sphaeramia > Sphaeramia orbicularis. Next base: position 36,798,436 of record NC_043977.1, read on the forward strand.
CCAGTTTTTTTTTTTTTTTTGCTAAAAGAAATTTGTTTTTGATCGTGTAATAGTTTGCTCTACTATGTTGCAAATAAATGTTAATTTTAGATGACATTTAGTCTATATTAGGGATGTCCAATAATATCGGCCCACCGATATTATCGGCCCGATATTGGCATAAAAATGTAATATCGGTGAATATCGTTATTGTTTGTTTTTTTTTGCCTATCATTAAAACCAATAAAATAATGTCTTGATTTCGCCGGCATTTACCGATGCGTAAATGAAGCATTGTTTGTAGCTGAAAGAAATGTGCAGTTTTCAAAACTGTACAGTAGAGTTGCCACACTGTAACAGACTCATGGAGGGAGGGAGAGAAAATAAATAAATATGGCATTTTTTTCACAACTTAAGTTGAAGTATGTATTCTTTGCACAGACAGTGTTTACATTTTGAAAGTCTTGTCGCATTTGAGAATGCATCCAGTGGGGCATCACAATAAAAGTCGGTATGATGTGTTAATTCCATGACAGGAGATATGTGATGTTACCTAAAATTAGTTTAATATCCCACATATATCGGCAGCAGTATCGGTAGATATTGGAATCGGAAATTGAGCGTTGGACAATATTGGCATATTGGTTTTTGGCAAAAAAGCCAATATTGGACATTCCTAGTCTATATAATGCATATTATTATGGACGGAGGCAGAAAAGCCAGGTGTAGATTACTGCACAAAGTGAGAATTTTATTTTCCTTGGTCAGGATATGTACAGTCAGTCCAGCTTGGATTTACAAGGCTGACAATTAATACTGAACAAACAAGAACTCAAACTATGAATTATGAAAGAGCTGCAGCATCTGAAACCGACCACAATGAACATTTGAAAGATAAACAGTACCACAGTGCTTCAGTTTCAGCTTCACAGTTTGTCATGTCTTTATGGATTGTGATTGTTTCTCTCAACTCACCATATATTTTCCATTAGTATTTTTTTTTTTTTTAATCAATTACTAGAATTTTCAGGCGACCCCATTTGAATTCCAGGCAACCCCAAGTGGGGTCCCGACCCCAAGGTTGAAAAACACTGCAATAATGATTTAATCTTAGATTATTGTTAAGGTAATATCTTCTAGGTTGTTCACATTATTCAGAAGAAAACGTTGAAGATATAAACACTTTAATAATGTAATTTTACTTTTTCCACTGTTATTATTTTACTGCTCTGGCCCACTGCAGATCATACTGGGCTGAATGTGGCCACTGAACTAAAATGAGTCTGACACCCTTGCTCCAGATCAACCGCTGTTCTTTGAATAATCAGACACTGAACACACAATGTAGTAAAAAGGTGAAATAATAACAGATGCATGAGAGTTACCTCTGACTCAGTGACTCTGAACCGCTGTTAAAATAAGAGCAGCAGTTGCATCGATAGGAGCTGGCTCTGTCATAATAGAGCCAACAGTAGTGTCTGTGATCTTACTTGCATGCATTCATTGTGGGAGTTCTCTGGTGCTATTTTCAACACAATCAAAAACAAAACCCTCTGGCAGCCTGGCAAGTTATGCATCAAACATAGTGTTGTAGGGAAATAATTGAGCCAGCAGGGATCAGCTGGCAGGGGTAATGGAGTGGAGTGTTGTTGGCCGTGTGCTTGGAGGTGCTGGTTACGTTAAAGTAGTAATGCACGGTGATAGCTGCTGCCTAAAATATACAGTATGAAAGGGTGGGTTGTTGTCTTTAGAGCAATTACAGCTGTATTATCTGTCAGCGTTTATCTCTCTCAGCTAAGTTCAAAGGAGGCTGTCCGGCTGATGCAGCGCCATCGTGTTTCGTCGACCGTGTTACGACTCATCGCACCTTTGACGGTGTTGAACCGACTGAGTCAGATTCCAGTTTAGACAAGTCGGATGAATGATGGCTGTGACGACAGGGATGACGTCACTGGGGTACATTCTGCATCCGCTCAGCCTTTGATGATGTGTACTTCAATTTTAGGTGCAGTGTCAGGTTGGAAACATTGCAAAGTTTTGTCTTTTGTCTCTAGATTTTACTGAAAAGTCACTTTTTCTCAGGTTTTCTCTGTTTTAGGTATGATAACCCTCATATGACAGCATATCAGGGCCACATAAGAAAACAAAAATGCTTGTCACTACAAGAATAAAGTCATAATATAATGAGAATAAAGTCGTACCCAGTCATTGACTAATGGAGAACTTGGAACGTGTTGTGAAGTTATACAGGGTGACACAAAAAAACAGGAACTTTTTAACAATCCAATAAAACCAAGACTGATGGAAGAAAAATATTTTATTCATAGTAATTGAAACCTTAAAACATGCCATTTAAGAAACAATGATGGAATTTTCATTTTTTAAAAATTACTTCCTGTAGATGGCGTCCTCCTGTACGAATGCATTCTTGAAATCTGCTGTTGAGGTTCCTCATTGACCGCTGCAACATCTCAGCTGGTTTCTTCTTTAGGGCAGATCCAGTCTCTTCAAAGTTATTAATCCAACATTTTATTGTGTGTTTTGATGGAACAGCACCGTGACGTCCTAAGTTGTAAAAACGTCGGAACTCCCTCTGCGCAGCTGTCAAACTATCACCGTTTTTATAAAACATTTTTATGGCTAACGCACGCTGTTGCCCGTTCCACTGATCCATGGTTACTAAAATGGTGGTGTGTTTACTTGCTCAAGGTCACTGTCTCGCAGTGCTGCCACTTGCTCATGTCTGCCAATACGCACTTCAAAAATTCCCGTTTCTTTTGGGTCACCCTGTACTTTCATTTAGGGTTTACACAAAAAGGCCAAATACTGAGTCTATCCCTCCATCAACACATTATCATTAGTTGAAGGACTTTGAAGCAACTTTGCACACGTTTGGGTTTGTTTCGTCGTAAGAAATGAACTGATTTGGAGCAAACTGCCTCTTTTGTGGAGGACAAAACTGACGAAGTGGTTGGCTGCAGGGCTGTCGGTGGTTACACCAGAACTATAGGGTTTGTTGTTTCTCAAGAAACTGTGAGGATTCTACTCCAAGTTTTGGAGTCCAAGAGAAGTGAAAGTTGCTGCTTCGCTTGTTGCGTTCACTGTAAAACCGGAAACTGTCGAATTTTCAAAATTTTACAACTTTAATCTCATAAAAAATACGACTTTATTCTCATTAAATAATGAGTTTTTTTAAACCATGACTTTATTCTCATTATGTACTTTATTCTCGAAATATGACATTATTCTTGTTAAATAGAGTTTTTTAAAACTACGACTTTATTCTCATTATATACTGAACAACAAAAGAAACGCAAGTATGTTTTGGTATTGGTTTATATGGGAGTTTTATTATGAATATTGGTTTCATATGAGATATTTATATCCAGCTGTGAAATTTACAGTGGCAGTACATTGAATTGTGTCCATGAGCACTGAGTTGACGGTCACGGAGATGGGCCAAGCGAATATGGCGATCCTGATTACGGGTGGTCACATGTGGTCTTCCGGATCTTGGTCTGTCCCGAGTGGTCCCTGTGTCACGGAATCGTGTCCTCAGCCTACTGATGGTGGACTCGTGCACTTGCAGACGTCTGGCAACGTTGCGAGCCGTTAAACCAGCATCAAGCATACCAATGGCGCGTTCTCTCAGATTATCGTTAAGGCGAGGCATCGTGGTAATGCAGTAACTTTTGAATCTTACCATTTCTTTTTATAGCCCCCGGATAAACAAAGGGAATTGCCACTCCCATTTGTTGCTCCCACTACCATATCACTCAAAATGTGCCGCACCTCCGATACTTTGTACACGTGCTCAACACCACTCGTGGTCGTGTTTGCCTGCAAACACACGCTCCAATGGTTACAACTCACTTATTGTAATGTGTATCTCAGTTGACAACTCAACAGGACAGCTGAACTCTTGCCTAAATAAAGGACCAAAACTTGTGTTTCTTTTGTTGTTCAGTATATAATGATTTCATTCTCACAATATTACAACTTTTTTTTTTGTGACAAGTGTTTTTATTTTCTTATTTGGCCCTAATATGCTGCTGTACCCTCAAATGCAATCTAACCAAGATGATTAAACTACATGATCCGTAAAATAAATATAGACAAATACCTGATTTTCACAGAAAAAAAAGAAAATTACACAGGATAATATTATGATAAATGGTGATAAATGACTTCAGAAAGGTTTAATAGAAAGAAATATTCATTTGGGAACTGACACAAAAGTAGCACTGGGTCTTTATGAGTTAAACTGGTTTAGTTTATTTAACAATGAGATGAGACAGTTTAACTATTTCTTTCCGCCATAATTTAACTGATGGAACTTCTGCTTTTTTTTCCAGGACAACAAAACAAGTCTTTTTCCTACAATAAGTACATAAGATAGCAGTTGACGGTGGTGTTTATTAAGTTGAGAAAACTGATGGGCAGTTAGGAGGTGGAGCAGGTTTCATCTCTATATGCAACATATCTGATACAGTTTAAAAAATGTTTGTCTAGAATGGAATTAACTAGGACACAGAACATAACTATGGAGAAGAGTGGCTTCTTCAGTTTGGCATTTATCACATAATGGGGATACAAGTAAAAGATTGTGATTGTATAAAAATCATAACCCCAAATCAAACTTAAACAAATTGACATGTTTATGTGGATATTTATGAGGATTTAATTTCATCCACATGTGATTAACTATGATTTGGAGACATTATCAGATTTATTAATGATTGTATTTATAGTAAATATTTAAAGTGCATATAAATATTATAGTTTATATTAAAAAAAAAAAAAAAAGGTTAATTATGCAAATCTGATTGTGTGAGGTGACTAAAAAAGTAAATGTGAATGGTTTGTATGGATGCTTTGTGTTATTATAAAAAATATACAGAATAAAAGTGTGTTAACAAAGCAAAGGAAGCAGAATTAATTTAATTCTTAGTTTGTAAAAAGAGGAGTGGGAGTCTATAAATTATACTTCTACCCACTCCTTTTTGAGCACAGAAAAATTTTGTTTGACCATGTTGTATAGTTCTTTGTTATCTGATTATTCTATGTGCTTGAGATAAAACTAAACTAAATTAAAAACTAAACTATCCTTATCCACTATTCTTCCAAGTAAAGGAAAAAAAAAAAAAAAGGATCCTCTGTTGTTCCAGTCTTAGGTGCTCCTCAGATATTGTGTCCATAAGAGTGGACAGAAATGAGGTCAGTAACCTTGACCTTTACCCCCAAAATCCTTCCAGTTCATTCGTCAGTCAAAGTGAATGTTTGTTCCACATATGAAGACACATTCTGCCAAACTGGTCACCAGATATTATGTCCCATTGATGAACACAATGGACTTTTAGAGATGGACCATAGATGCATTTTCTAAGAGGAAATAGTCTATACAATAGTCTATACACTATAATAACACCCCTCAGACCCTATAGAAGTGGCTTATTGTGTACCTACAGAGACCCTGAGTGTCTGTATGTTTGTAGTCTGTATCCTGGGTTTCTACCTTTATACCGACATCCTCAACCAACAACAGGAATGTGTGCACCAGTGGAAAATGATGTAGAAATGACTTCACCTGCACCTAGCTGAGATCAGTTCCAGCAACCCCTAAAACCCTCTGAAGGATTTAGCAGTTTGGAAAATGAATGAATGAAGCAACTCTAGTGATGTGTCTATGTTGTTTTTATACAAAGGTGTGTTTATTAACACTCATATACACACTTACACACACCCCCAAAGGGAGGGCAAGGGGGATTGTTTTTGGTTCTGTTTGTTTGTTTGTTAACGCTCTAGCAGCAAAACTAACGGTTGAATTCATACCAAATTAGTTTTATAGATTGCCAGTAACCCAGAATAGATGGCATTTCATTTTGGAAACAGTAGGTCAAAGGCCAATTTTATATTCATTTTTAACCCCCCCCCCATTTACTTATAAATTTCACATGTCTGTAGCAGCAAAACTATTGGTTGAATTCATACCAAATTGGGTTTATAGATTACCAGTGACCCATTGTAAATGTGGTTATATTTTGGGAAAAGTAGGTCAAAGTTAAAATTTTTTATGAATTTTTTTTTCTTTTTTTCTCTAGCAGATATAGCAGATATATACATATATATATATATATATATATATATATATATATATAGAGAGAGAGAGAGAGAGAGAGAGAGAGAGAGAGAGAGAGAGAGAGAGATTGAGAAAAACAGATGTCATTTTTGGATTTAGCGGTGCAAAATGGTCCTAATTCAGTTGAAAAAACCTAGACAACTTGCAAAAAACATTTTTTTGTAACCCAGTGTTATTTTACTGGATATCATGTTGGTCTGTATGTGGAATAAACTAAAATGACTTTGATTACCTTGACTGTGGAATTTTTGTACTTTGCAAACTCATCCCACGGCCAGATTGGAACCTTTGGCGGGCCGCATTTGGCCCCCGGGCCGCATGTTTGAGACCCCTGCTTTAAAACATCCAAATAAAACTTCTTTTTTTCACCTTGAGTGTTGGTTGTGTGAACTATTAAAGGACATAAAATACTAAAAAACAACACATCTGCATAGTTTATACTGTATATAATAAAGTTGAGATATGAATATAAGTTATGTTCCTACTGAACCAACCAAGAATAATGACCTTTACACCCCATATACATTTCTTCATATCATAAATCAATCTTCCTGATAAATACCACAAATATTTACTGCAGTGTTTTGGTTTCCTTGTTCGACTGCACCCCCCCTCCTCCGTCTCCTCCTTACAGCTGTCAAAGCAACATCAGTACCACCGAACATTTTAGGTATTCGGTTTTATTAAACCCTTTCCCGCTCTTCTCATAACATATCCTAGTTATATTGCAGTACATGGACGGTATTTTCCACTTGCAGAGGAAATTCATTAGTTGGACTGACTGTGTAAAGATATCTCCAAACACTTAGAGTGATCTCTTATTAAATTTGGTGGACAGAAAAGCCTTGGGCCATAGAACAATTGTTACAGAATTTGGATGTAATCCAGATCAAGGATTCCCCTTATTAAATGATAATTGCCACTTGGCTTTAAGGCATAACTCAGACAGTGATGGAGCCTTGATTCTAAATCCCCTGGGCTAGTTTACAAAGAAAAGTCTATTGAAACATGAAAAGTGAATGGCAGGAATCTTATTTACATGCTTTTTTTTATACTTTACAACAGCTTTATTTATATCACAGTGTTGGCTTTTCCAGCACTAACTTTGCACTGCATGTCTGGCCTTGAAGTTTGTTTAGTTTTTTTTTTTTTTTTTTTTTTTTACATCAAAAGAAGGTTTGTTCTGTCTGAAAAGGATGAATAAACCAGGCCCTAGGTTTCCTGTAGTGTTTTATATACAACACTATGGCTCATTTTCCTCCCTACCCCTTGGCCCTCACACTTTATTGATGGATTGATTGATTGATGTATTTATTTCGAACATGAATGTCGAAACAGAAGAAAATAAATGAACAAAACACTTAACCCTCCGGAATTCAGGTGTGCCTTTTAGGCACACTTTGCACTTTGTTTTAAAAAACTTCATATTATTTTTCACAATATAAATAAGGTTAGAATTCAAAAGTTGTTCATTTTTGAATGATCTTTAAAATTCTGGCCACCGACTAAAATTTGCACATTGTAAACAAAAGAAAATTACAAGACTAGCATCTGTCTCTTAAGTGTGCCTAAAACGCACTGTTTCTTCCATTTGATCTGTATGATTAGGGCTGACCTTGATTTACAAAAATAAAATCAAATTAGAGCAGAAAAATAAATCAAGATATAATATTTAATAGTTTGATTTATAGGTGTACATTTTATGCACACTTGGTGACAGATGCTAGTATTTTTGAACATTTGACCTAGCACCAAAAATAATAATGCAAGTTAACCAATGTTGGAGTTAATCATTGACATATGCCAGGCTGCAAAAATCAAATTATGTGATCCACTTTTTATGTAGTATACTGAATGTTTTGGGGTTTTTTTTTTGTATATTGCTTCCAAAAAAATGGTTTGTTTACATTACAAACACGGCATTTAAAGGGTTAAAAAATGTGACAGTTATTGAGTATTTGGTATTTTTATTTACAGCTCAAGTTGATGAAATTGAAAAAAAAGTGTAAAAGAATTAAAAACTAACTGTATGAATTTTTTTTTGACATTATTCCACAAGTGTGTGAAAAAGGCACACTTGGTGTTTAGTAAGGGTCTTGCTGGACGGGATACCGTTAGGGTTAGGGTTAACCCTAACCCTAACCCTTAACCCTAACCTTTTGGTGGTGATCGGGGGGGGTGGGGGGGGCCCACTGATCGGCCTTGGCGGAGGTCTGCGCTCTACGAGTGCTTTTCCAGAAAAGACAGCACAGACCTCCGCCAAGGGGAGGGGTAGGGAATCAGTGGGCCCCCACCCCACCCCACCCCCACCCCCGATCGCCACCAAAATTTAATAATTTCTTCCTTGTGCCAGTATCAACATTTCCTGAAATTTTCATGCAAATCCGTCCATAACTTTTTGAGTTATCCTGCACACAAACAGAGAGACAAACAAACCAACGCCGACAAAAACATAATCTCCTTGGCAGAGGTAACAAATCTGTACAGCCTCCAGTTCTAACAAGTGTTTCACAGTGCATCAGTTTACCAACAACGGTGTTCTACCCATATTAGAGCTGTATCATCCATATTTCACCTGGAAAATGCATCAAAACATATCAAGGCAAGACAAAATCCAAACGGCTGTTTCCTTTTGACCCGAACCGCTTATTTTATTCTTGATCATTACCGTGTCTCTGGCTGAAAACATGCTCTCTGTGTCTGGCCCCAGCTAACACCTCTCTGTCTAGGGCCGCCGGGTTTGACCTTCGGGCCGTCCAACCGTTTGGAATTCACCGCCAGCTCCTCTGTCAAACCCACTGGATTCCTTGATTCCTCGGACCCCCACGACACATCATTATCTGCTTGGGATTGAGTAGGGGATCACCGCGTCTTATCCCCTCGGATCATGGCCGCCCCCTCTGCCTTCTACACCTTCGGCGAGAGCCAACCTCGTGTCATGTAATGTAAAATATTGATGGTGCGATCCAGACGCATACAAATCAGGATCCCTGTCCAATCCATCTCAGGTTTATGGTACCACAGAGATCGCATGATTTACTTTTATGTTCAAATGTTAATATGCTTGATTTGCTTGAACTGCTATCACAGTGTTTAGTTTGGCTACTCCATCACATCATTTCATAACAATGTCACATAAATATGTAGTTAATGGTAAGTTATCATTTGTCTGGTCAGATGGGTTGGAAACTGCTCGGGACTGCTTTGTCCCTGAAGAGACGTTACATTTGTTTTATAATCTGAGCCATATTTTCACAGTGTTTTCCTACCGCTCATATCACTTGCAAGAACATTTTACAGACCGTTGCATATATGGACATAGCGTCTCTACCACTGAAAATGCATGTGTGTGTATTTATAGTCCTCTGTTTTTCTTGACAGGGCTTGTAGTTTCTAAACTGTAATTCTGTAAATCCTTGTAATTCATGCTAATTTACTTTAATATAATTACTTTTGTATTGGAATGTAGGGGCAGTGAACGTTTTGGTGAATGGTTAACCCTTTCATGCATGAATTATGAGAACTTTAATGGCTCAAAACACAGTAATGTCCAGTCAGAGAGCGAAATTTAATTGACTGCCATTCCAACATTTATTTCAATATAAAATAGCTCCTTGTTTTGGATAATCCCTTATGGTCCAACTAAAGCAAAAATGAATTTAAAAGTAAAAATATGGATCAAATTGTCTCTAAAATGTCCTGTCAGAGAGATTTTGAATACTGTTTTTTTTTTTTTTTACCCTAATCAAAATATTTTCCAGAGTGTTTTTATTCCTCTTTAGGCATGAAAAAAACAATGTGAATTTTTTTTTTATGAACCTATTTTTCATGGAGTTGCAAAAAATATCCACTCAGCTGGACATCATCCATTTAATTTTTGAAGCAAAGAAACATGTATTTACTGATACACCGTGAGAAAAGTATGCAATAATTTTTTTAATGCTGCTAATCTGGTGTTTTGTCATATTTTAACATACTCTAATATTAGTTATTATTCACTTTATGGTGATAATATGCAAAAAAAAATTGTTTAACCCTCCAGTATCTGGGTGTGCCTTTTAGGCACACTTTGCACTTTGTGTTGAAAAACTTCATATTATTTTTCACAATTTAAATAAGGTTAGAATTCAAAAGTTGTTCATTTTTGCATGATCTTTACAATTCTGGCCACCAACTAAAATTTGCACAACGTAAACAAAAGAAAATTACAAGACTAATATCTGTCTCCCAAGTGTGCCTAAAATGCACTATTTCTTCCATTTGATATGTATGATTAGGGCTGACCTTGATTTAGAAAAATAAAATCAAATTAGAGCAGAAAAATAAATCAATATATAATATTTAATAGTTTGATTTATAGGTGTGCATTTTTGGCACACTTGGTGACAGATGCTAGTATTTTGAACATTTGACCTAGCGCCAAAAATAATAATGCAAATTAACCGATGTTGCTGTTAATCATTGACATATGCCAGGATGAAAAAATCAAATAATATGTAATCCACTTTTTATGTAGTATATTGAAAAAAATATTTTTTTGTGTGTTTTTTACATCCAAAAAATTGGTTTGTTTACATTACAAACACGGCATTTAAAGGGTTAAAAAATGTGACAATTATTGAGTATTTGGTATTTTTATTTACGGCTCAAGTTGATGAAATAGAAAAAAGCGTAAAAGAATCAAAAACAAACTGTATGAAAAATTTTTTGAACATTATTCTACAAGCGTGCCAAAAAGGCACACTTGGTGCTTAGTAAGGGCCTTGCTGGATGGGATACCGGAGGGTTAAGTAAAATGGTTAGTTACAGTTTATTAACAATAACAAGCAATTGATTTACACTCCAACACGTAACTGTAGATCAGATTTATCCAGAACAGCAAAGTTACAGTAATGGTATGAATTGCAGTGTATGGGATGATGCATAAGTGTCCACTGTGTTGGCTGATATGAAACTAAAACAATAAAATCCATGAATATACAAGAGAACAGCTGTAGAATAGCTGTCCACTGTAGTGACCACTATGCATGAAAGGGTTAAATTATTGTGCAATGCTGTTAGAGATAAAGTGAAAAGAGTTGTTCGGTCCGTAGATGTATAAACCACCTGGACAGAAACTAAAAACCACACATACACACTAAAGTCACACACATAACAGTTGGTTGGGTCAGCTTCAGCTTTGATAACAGGATATATTTGCCAGTGAACAAAATCTTGATTTGCTGTAACTAGGAAACAACAAGTACATCAGGGGAAAAGATGCCTTCAAATGCCTGACCAAAGGTTGGAATAAACAGTGTGAGGTTGTGTGTTCTCCCAGTGCAATGCAAAACAGATTTTAATGAATTCATAAATATAATAAATGTGGTGGGAATTTTGTGAATAGGTTGTAAAGTACAAAAGCCTAAGCTGAACACCAAGACAGCAGCAGGAGAAGTTAGAAAAAAATAGAAATCACAGCCATAAATCCACACAAAAATATGCGTAAAACACAATGAAAGTCAGTTCTAAAACTATACTTAAAACACTAAAATAAGAACATACATAGAAAACACCACCATTATTTTAAAAGGTACTAAAAGCATAACAACAATGTTCCTTAAAAACATCTCAAAGCAGAACCCAGTTCAGTCAATTAGAAAAACATCTACATCCAGATTCATCCTTTTCACATTCATTTAACACTTTCATGCATAGTGGTCACTACAGTGGACAGTTATTCTCCAGCTGTTCTCTTGTATATTCATGGGTTTTGTTGTTTTAGTTCCATATCAGCCAACACAGCAGACACCAATGCATCATCCCATACACTGACATTCATACCATTACTGTAACTCTGCTGTTCTTTTATCTAAATCAATTGCTAGTTATTAGACTGCAATTTACAATTTTTTTTGTTTTTTTTGCATATTATCTGAGTCCGTAATAACTAGTATTATAGTATGTTCAAATGTGAGAAAACATCAGATTAGCAGCATTAACCTCCTGAGACCCAAGAAAGTGAAAATTTTAGCTTTTTTCTATTAAACAATTGTCTTGATTGGAAACTGCATAATGCAGCAGTTTTTTTGTTTGTTTGTTGTTTCAAATACTATTTATTCATTTATTTATTTATTTATTTATTTTTATGGAATGTCCTTTGCAATGGACAGCATTTTTTAAGTGAAACTGTCACACTTTTGTCCCCTACAGAGGACAAAAATGCATTGCTGGGTCTCAGGAGGATACAGTTGTTTTTATTTCATAGTTTTCACACAGTATGTCAGTAAATTCATGTTTCTTTACTTCAGAAATTAAACACATGGTGTTTGGCTGAGTGGACATTTTTGTAATGCCATGAAAAATACATTCATTAAAAAAAAAAAAAAAAAAATCACATTGTTTTTTTTTCATGCCTAAAGAGGAATAAAAACACTCAGGAAAAAAAAAATATTTAGGTTCTCATAATTCATGCATGAAAGGGTTAAAATGACTTTGAATGTATTTAAACAGACCATGTCTTGAATGGGGCAGATTTGAAGGTTTCAACTCCTGTAATTGCCTCAACTATTACTGGTTCAGTAACATCCCACAGTTCCCAGTACACCAAAGTCATATCTGGATGTATAATCAAGTAGAGAGCTGAAACTATTAATCGATTAATCGAACGGAATTGATTAGAATAATTATTTGATTGCAACTTCCCTGAATTGAAGTTTTGTTTCCTTAATTTTGCTGCTGCTAAACATTGGTTATTGTGAAGCCCATGACGTAAGGAACAACTGAAAATTGTGTAGTTACATCTTAAATTGTTAGTAAGTTGTATACAAAGTTTTTGAAACACTTAGTTAATGCTGCTAATCTGATGTTTTCTTTCTCAACTTACTAACAATTAGTAAGTTGGGGGGGGGGGGGGGGGGCACAGATCTATCTTGGCGGAGGTCTGTGCTTTTCTTGTTTCAAATACATGTTTTTACTGCTATACTTTTTGTGGTTGTTTCAGTCGGTTCTAGAATAAAGGACAATTTGTTTGACATTTTCAGACATATTTTTTCACAGTTTTAATATATTTTTTTGCCTCTTTAAATAATGATTTATTTGAATTGAATGGCAAACAATTATCGATAGATTAATTGATTACAAAAATAATTGATAGCTGCAGCTCTAATCAAGTGAGACACAGCTCTCATATCAGAAGTGTCTCTAAACTTCATCTGTTTCAGCGATCATTTTGTTTTTTTTTAAGGATCCTGAACGCATCATTAGATCAGTCAGGCCTGATTGGTGTTTCATTACCCAAAAAGATTCAAATTGTTGGATTACTTTTTTTTTTTTCTCTCTTATCTATCCACTTTTTCAGTCACACAGGAACATTTACTTCTTTAAAACTTACTTGTTTTTTTATTTCAGTTGTGGATTGTGTTTTATGGAGGTCTCCAGCGGTCCATAATGGCTCCCACTGTCAACATGTGTCCTGGCGTTATTTCCCTGTGTTTTCGTCTGACACTTGAGTTCAGTGGAGCGTTGGGATTTACCACGTCCAAATCCCACCACAGCAGCAGAGTGTTGAGCTCACAGGCTGAGGGACGGGATTATTAATGCATATTTGAGTGGATGTGGATGACACACCTCTATAAACACAAAAACAGAATGTCAATATGTCCATGTGTTTGTGTGGAAAAACAGAAAGCGATGTGACTTTTTACTTACAACGAAATGGTGTTTGAAAAAAGTGGATAGTTACTTCAGTCCAAAATGCTACCCAACTTTATTTTTGTCCAAAGTTACATGAAGTTGTAAATTCTAGGACTGTTATGCGTTTGTTTTTGTATGTGCGCAATTTATCCACCAATAGCCAAAACCGTCGAAATGTTTAATATCTTCTGATCCACTAATTTTACCAATCCATGTAAATAATTGGTGTAAAATACAGTTTGTCATCTTTTCATGGTCATCAGATATGACCAATTTGGACGTTCAGAGGCTCTGTAGTTACCATGGAAACGACATAATCTTCTACAACATCTGCTAACGGTTACATATTTTAATATGATTAATTGGAAAACAAATGACAAAAGTGATGGTTTGCTGATGTTTTCAAGGTATATAATAAAGTGTTACTACACATACGTATATATTGGTTTATATTGGTTGCTTACTTTCAAATCAATTTAACTGAAACAGAAAATAAAAAATTATATTTGCTCTCTAGTAGTGAAAAAAAGAGAAAATGATCATTTGTAAAGCCTTGATAAAAAAAAAAAAAAAAAAAAAAAAAGTCTAAATTTGTTCTGAGCATTACTGACATTATTTTGTCATTATTATATTAAATTGCATGGGGTTTTATAAATATTTATTTTATGCAGGATAGCTATTGAGTTGTTTAGTTTGTTTTTTTTTTTGCACAAAATAATCATTAGGTTGCAATATGATGACTTTATGAGATTTTTTTTTGTAGTGTTAGAATGTTTTGGTTTTTTTTTTCATCATGTTTTGTAATAAAATAAACTTGGATTTGTTTTTAATTATTTTATCGAGGTTACACCAGTAAAACCCATGGAGTTTGATAAATGACAGTGGATGGAGACACTTGGTTTATTTATGTTCAGTTAATGATAAATTTTACTGAAAAATTCATTTTGTTTTAATTTTTTCTGTTCTTGATATAATAAACCTCACCTTTAATCTGAGCTTTTATGAACATTTACATGATCAGTCAATTAAATATAGGAAAATGCCATGTTTTTTTCACCTCAAAAGTTGAAGTACAGAGGATAATATGATAATAAATAGTGATAAATCCCTCAAAAAAGATTAAATAGAAAGAAAAATTCCTTCAAGAACTGACACAAAAGTAGCACTGGGTCTTCGTGGGATAATAATTAATAGTTCATATGATATAAACAGTTTAAATAAAATCAAATGTGTATGTTTTAGGTCAAGACCAAACACATTCAAGCAGATGCAAAATACTTATAAATGTCTGCTTACTTTGAAATCAATTTAACTGAAACAGAAAATAAAAAATCATATTTGCTCTCTAGTAGTGAAAAAAAAAAAGAGAAAATGATCATTTGTACAGCCTTGAGTCAAAGAAAAAAAAAAGTCTAAATTTGTTCTGAGCATTACTGACATTATTTTGTCATGATTATATTAAATCACATGGGGTTTTATAAATATTTCTTTTATGCAGGATAGCTATTGAGTTGTTTAGTTTTTTTTTTTTTTTTTTTTCATAAAATAATCATTAGGTTGCGATATGATGACTTTTTGAGCTTATTTTTTGTAGTGTGAGAATATTTTTTTTTGTCATTATTTTTTGTAATAAAATAAACTTGGATTTGTTTTAAATTATTTTGTCAAGGTTACACTTGTCTACTTTTTTTTTTTTTTTTTTTTTTAGAAATGATCTGCTTCAGAGATTAAATGTGCTAACTGTTACATATTTTAATAAGATTAATTGGAAAAAAAATTACAAAGTGCTACTTTGCTGATGTTTTCAAGGTATATAATAGTGTTATTACACATACAGTACAGTATATATTGGTTTATGTACATTTATACAATAGATTTAT
Source organism: Sphaeramia orbicularis (assembly GCF_902148855.1). Lineage (NCBI taxonomy): Eukaryota > Metazoa > Chordata > Actinopteri > Kurtiformes > Apogonidae > Sphaeramia > Sphaeramia orbicularis. The sequence continues at coordinate 36,814,108 of NC_043977.1, forward strand.
AAATCATCCACTAGATAAAACCTGTAAAGTGAATGTATTGTCATATACACACAGTGTTTTGTAGTAGATCTGGCAGCTCTGAGACTAATATTCAATTTGAGTTAAACCCATTCTCTCGTTAATTCACAAATTTCACATTTTGACCCAAGACTGTATCTGGGAAACTTCAGCCAACCAGCATTTTTGACTTGATTTTTCTTTATCAGTGACTCACACATGATAAAATTTCACTACTTTTATTCTGGAAGCATTTTACTTGTAGACCAGTGTTACCCAAGTTTTTTTTTTTTGTTTTTTTTTTTTTTCTTGCTTATTCATGACATAGTGAAATAATGAATAATGGTTTTATTCAGTCATCCCACATAACATTACAAAATAAATAGCAGCATATAATATAACCTAAAAATAACACTCTGTTACAATTAAGTAGTGACTAAAACAGCTTATGATTATAAACATACCTGTTCTTACTCTCCAAAGGTAACAGATTAAATACACAGTCAGTCTTGTAACCTTCAAAATTATGTCTAAAATGTATTTTATTTGATTTTTCAAGTCATTTTTACACTGTGAAATCTATAGTCACTGCTTCATAGTTTTACTAACTTTCAACTTACTTTGCTGAAATTAACCCTTTAATGCGTGAATTATTAGAACCTTAGTCAAGATTTTTTTCCTGAGTGTTTTTATATTCCTCTTTAGGCATGAAAAAAACAATGAGATTGATTTTTTTTTTTTTTTTTTTTTTTTAATTAACCTATTTTTCATGGAGTTACAAAAATGTGCACTCATTTGGAAACCATATGTTTAATTTTTGAAGCAAAGAAACATGTATTTAAAACGCAATATCAGAAAAAGGGTCAAAACACGGTATTTGAAATCTAACTGACGGGATATTTTAGAGACAATTTGACAGATTAGTGTTGCTAAATGACCCACATTTTAACTTTTAAATTCGTTTTTGCTTTAGTTGGTCCATAAGGGATTATACAAAACAAGGAAGTACTTTTATATTGAAATAAAAGTTTGCTCTCTGATGGGACATCACCGTGTTTTGACGCTATACTGTGTGAAAACTATGAAACAAAAGCATTTTTGATACAGCTAATCTGATGTTTTCTCACCTTTTATCATACTCTAATACTAGTTCTTACTCACTTCATGGAGATAATATAAAAAAAAAATAAATTTAAAAAAATTTTTTTTAAGAAAACTGTTAATTATGACCTAATAACAATTAGCAGTTGATTTACACTCAGTCATGTTACAGCAGATCAGATTTATCAAGAGCATAGAGTTACAGTAATGGTATGAATTGCAGTGTATTATGGGATGGTGCATAAACATCCACTGTGTCGGCTGATATGCAACTAAAACAACAAAATCCATGAATATACAAGAGAACAGCTGGAGAATATCTGTCCACTGTAGTGACCACTATGCATGAAAGGGTTAACTTGTTTTTCCTGAATGTTACTTTTGTTGTTTTGTTATAAACCAGATCACTAAAGTTCACAACACAGGACTTTAAAAAATAATGGATTAGCGGGATCATAGTCACATGGTCTCATTAATTCTAATTACGTCTCAATTCTGCTGTAAAACTACTGAAGTTATAGGTGTTTAGAGACTTTGTAAGAACAGAGTCATGATGGGGTTTATGAGTCAGATAAGGTGTTTTTGTTCAGATCGAACCTCAAACAAACAATACCAGGAAACCACAGCCTGAAGTGTTACACACTCAGCTATAACTTAGAAGTCACACTGATGAGTTGTCGCTATAAACTCTGGTGTGACGGCGAGAACAGCTGAAGTGTGATGATGGACGTCTGGCCCACATGAATGTTAAACCCGGAGTGGGTTTACACGGAAGGTGTTTAATGAAGTGTTTGCATTGTTTTCCATAATGACCAAAATTGTAGCTTAGAGGGTTTTATCCACCACTGCCACGACGAACGATCCCTAAAATTCACGTTTTCTGTCATTTTTTTCCCACTTCATCCACTGTTTTTTTTCCCCCTAGAGCAGCATCTTTCATTCTTTTACATCAGGAATGTCAAAGATATTTTAGTTCAGGGGCCACATTCAGTCCAGTATGATCTCAAGTGGGAAGGACAAGTAAAATAAGAACAGTGATGAAATTTATGAAAATGTTTACATCTAAAAAGGTACCTTAAAAATCTGAAAAACCTGAAATATAAGTGTGTCAGAGTCAGTTTATCATTTACGCATGGGTGAAGTCACACGCCTGTTGACTTTAAATCCAAAAATTAGAATTGAGATAATGATTTCAAACTTTTTGGACTTCAGTAGTATAACATCTTAAGTTTCTAAAGCCATCAAAATTTTAGCCAAAAAAGGATTTTCAAGAAAATCACAGAATTTTTTATATGAACTAAATTCAGTCCCTCGGAAAGTTCCCCAAGAATGAATAATAACATAACTTTTCAGTGCTATAATTGGAAATCTCAATCATATATTTCTATTTTCAACATAGTTCTATGACCTTTTATACACCTTTTTAATCATTATAAAAATCATTTTGTCTGAAAAATTGGTGTGAATTGTTTTTTTAAGCATTTTAATATCAGACGCTGCCAGTTATGTAGGGAATTTCACTTTTCTCAAAAGACATGTTTTTTTTAAATCACTAGTTAATCAAATGAGCTAAACCAATGGAAATTTCTGAATGTAAGCATTTAACCCTCTGCTTAAGCATGGCTTCATTGGAATTTAATTTTATTTTGTCAGTAATCTAAGAAAAATTTATTTATTTTTTTTCCCTACATAACCAAAAATAGGTCTCGATATGAAATAGCTAGCTTGTGAAGATTTTTTTTCTTTCACTTTCTATAGATTTAACTTTTCAAATCAATAATTGTGATTCTTATTCTATTATTTTATTATTTTATGATTACATTTTCCTGAAAGTAAAAATATGTCAAGTGCATTTTGTAATACATTTCTCAAATTGTAATAACTTACTACATAATGCGAAAAAATTTACTACATAATGCATTGAGGTAGTTTATTACAAAATGCGTCAGTTTATTACATAATGCACTTTATTACAAGATGACATAATAGGGAATTTATTACATAATGCGGCTCAACATATGGCGTCCTCTCACTGTCGGTGGCCTCGGCGGTCACGTGGGGAGGTGGTGGGCCTTAACACCGCTTGCGGTTTTAATGTAGCTTATTATGTCATCATGTTTACGCACGTGCTGATGTCAACATATCTACTGTCTGTATATATGTGCCAAGTTTGAAGTAAATTCAAACAAAATTGATGTTTTTGTAGAAATATGAAATTCTGCCCATTATAAGAGAATATTGAAAAAAAAAACCCACAAAAATTCATAAAAAATTTGAACTTTGACCTACTTTTCCCAAAATGTAATCATGTCTATTTTGGGTCATTGGTAATTTATAAACTGAATTTGGTATGAATTCAACCCATAGTTTTGCTGCTACAGACATTTGAAATTTTGCCTATTATATGTAGATGTGAAAAAAAAAAATTAACCCTTTCTTGCATGAATTATGAGAACCTTAATCAAGATTTTTTTTTCCTGAGTGTTTTTATTCTTCTTTAGGCATGAAAAAAACCCCAATGTGATTGAATTTTTTTTTTTTTTTTTTAAATCAACCTGTTTTTCATGGAGTTACAAAAATGTCCACTCAGCTACACCATGAATTTTATTCTTGAGGCAAAGAAACATGTATTTAAAACCCAATATCATAAAGTGATACGAAAACAGTGAAATGAAACCATGTTTAATGCAGCTAATCTGATGTTTTCTCACATTTTAACATATTCTAATACTAGTTATTACTCACTTCATGGAGATAATATGCAAAAAATAAATATTAACAATTGATTTCCACTCAAGAACCAATCAAGAACAGCAAAGTTACAATAATGGTATGAATTGCAGTTTATGAGATGATGCATAAGTGTTCACTGTGTTGGTTGATATGGAACTAAAACAACAAAACCCATGAATATACAAGATTAAAGCTGTAGAGTAACTGTCCACTGTAGTGACCACTGTGCATGAAAGGGTTAAAATTCATAAAAAAATTGAACTTTGACCTACTTTTCACAAAATGTAATGAGATCTATTCTGGGTCACTGGCGATCTATAAACCAAGTTGAGTATGAATTCAAAGAATAGTTTTGCACCTACAGTGTTAACAATGAAATAAAGAAACAAACCGAACAAAAAAACAATACCCCTTGCCTCCCCTTTGAGGGGTGGGGTAATAATATGAAAGTGGTATGATTACTCATATTTGTATGAGATATTAAATATTTGTTTGTCTTGTTTTTTAAATAACATTCAATTCTTTCATGACTTCATCAAGTAACATCGCTGTAACCTCTGAATTTCACAGATTTAATCCCACAGGCTGGATAGGACCCTTTGGTGGGCTGGTTTTGGCCCACGGGCCGTATGTTTGACACCTGTGTTTTACATTCTTTTACAGTCGGCAGCAGGTACCTTACTCACCTGATGATCGTACATCACACTCCTCACAAATCCATTTCTCTATTTTCCACTTTCCAACTCGCAATCAGTAAACATTTAACACAGACGCTAACAGAATTGTCCTGGGGGCTCTCTCCGCCTCGCATAATAAAGGACCAGAAAACGAAATAGAGGCTCATCAAATATAAATGACAAATACAACCGGCACTTGTTCCTGCACAATAAACACAATTAAACCACCATAATAATACATTTAACTTGTATGAGGAGGGCAGAAAGACAAAGCATTGGAAAAATATGGGATAATAATTCCATTATCATCATATTGTAGGACTAGTTATTTCATCACATAAAGCAGAACATGTTCATTTTACATGGAACAAATGTGTGTGTCTGTGAAACGGAGGTTTCACATTGATTTAGAAAGTTTGGACACCACATATAGTCCTTTACTAACTTACAGTGGCATATCTAAAAGACTGTACACTTGTTATTATAATATGAAGATTGTAATTGTTATTATTTCTTCATCGCTGTAGCACTTTGAGAGTCTTTTGAATGAAAAGTGCTTCATAAATGCAATGTATTATTATTATTATTATTATTATTATTATTATTATTATTGTTTATTTATTTATTTTTTTACATTTTTATTTATTATTATTATTATTATTGTTGTTGTTGTTGTTATAGTGATGAGAGAAACATATTTTGTATGTTTGATTTTTGGGGATTTTTTTTACACTTTGTTTAAATATTGATAGCCTAACAAGAGGAATAAGCAGTTTGGAAAATGAATGAATGAATGAATGAATGAATGAGAATTACTATTTCATCACTGATTCTGTGTCTCAGTTAATTATGAACATCTAGACACTTTTACACAATTTTATGACATTTTTCTTTGCAAAATATCTGTAGCTCTGTCAGGTCAGATGCCAGTTCAGTTCTTTATTGGAAGATTATTGATTAATTTATTTGCAAAAAATAATAATAATAATAATAAAATTACAGCAATAAAGGAAATAAGGGAAAAAATCCACAGATATATACTTTTTTTTTTTTTTTTTACAGTCATTCTATATTATATCATATCACAGTACAAGAAAACTCCTAGATAGATAGATAGATAGATAGATAGATAGATAGATAGATAGATAGATAGATAGATAGATAGATAGATAGATAGATAGATAGATAGATAGATAGATAGATAGATAGATAGATACCACAATATTAATATGGAAATGGGTGTAATGAACCCCATAAGCACAGTTTCTGTATAAATAAATATTCACACAGGCCTTTGCCTTTGTTATTTAAAGTGTTACCAATCATTTCTGACCCGTACGCTAGAGGAATTTTTCAACTCTACACTGTTTTTTTCCAGATGGTCTCATCTCTGCTGTTGTTTGTGGTCGGTCCAAGTCTTACAGAAGTGTAAACAAACCTTCAGGCAGCTACAGACTGTGTTATTCACTGTAACTGCAGCCACAACAGGACAGTTTAACCCATAAAGACCCAAACATCCACTGCCCACCAAAAGCATCTACTGATCTAAACTGTTTAATACCTGTTGATCCACTAATCCTATAATCCATTTAAATAATTAGTGTAAAATACAGTTTGTCATCTTTTCATGGTCATCAGATATGACCCATTTGGACGTTCAGAGGCTCCATAGTGAACATGGAAACACTATCATCTTCTACAACATTGATTCACCAGTAAAACCCATGGAGTTGGATCAATGACAGTGGATGGAAACACTTGTTTTTATGTTAAGGCAATTATTATTTTTTTGCAGAAAAAGTCACTTTTTTCTTCAGTTTTCTCCGTTTCTGATATAATAACCCTCAACTTTAACCTGAGCTTTAATGAACATCTAAATATTCAGTGGATTAAATACAGGAAAATACCTGATGTTCACTGAAAAAACACAAAATACAGAGGATACTATCAGAGTAAATGGTGATAAGTCATTTAATAAAGGTTAAATAGAGAAAAGAATTCATTTGGGAACTGACACAAAAGTAGCACTGGGATGGAGAAAGTTTGAGTTTGTAGATCATGAATACTGCCCTATTATTGCTATTTATGTTACAGCATGCATAATTATGCTCATGCTTATGTTGTTACCCTTATTAATGTTTTAGTAGGATGATGATGATGATGATTTTTTTTGTTGTTGTTATTATTTTTTTTATTTTATTATAATTTGTATTATTATTATTATTATTATTATTATTATTACTACTTTTTTTGTTTTGTTTTGTTTTGTTTTTTTTGTTTTGAGAAAAAAACAAAAAACTGGATCATATTTTTTTTTTTTTTTTTTGATGCCAAAGGAGGAATAAAAACACTCAATAAAAAAATCTTGACTAATGTTCTCATAATTCATGCATGAAAGGGTTAAAATGGGGTCACGAGCCAAAAAAGGTTGGGAACCACTGGGTTAAACTGAGGTTCAGCCTGGTTTTATTCCATCTTTTGTCAGATACTATCATTTTTTCATGTGTGAACAGGCATTTTTCTGAACAATGCTTCATTCATTCATTCAAGCTTTATTAAGGACACAAAAAAGAAATTATTGTTATTATTATTATTTTAATCTTCAAATTCTATGTGTTCTTCAGTACTATCAGAGTCTCCACATGTTTTGTTTTTTTTTTTCTTTACTGCAGGTGCAGGTTTTTCTGAGGCTCCTTTTATTCCCACTTGGCACATTAATTAAACGATCAGTGCTATATTATTTGCAAAAGAATACGTCGCAGAAATTCCACAGCTGTCAAAAATAGACACCGAAAAAGGAACAGAAATGCTGTGCACACACTGACCCAAACCACAAGTGTCCAGGCCTGTGTTACCTCTCCTCTCTCAGCCACACTTTAGAAAAGTGGATATTGCCTTATTAAAAATAAGTGCAGAAACACTTTGCCTTCAATACTTTTTCCGATCCTTTCTGCTGTTTTTGGCACCGACGCTGCGTGCGTGCGTGCGTTTCACATAATCATCTCTGGAGTCTCAGAAATCACTCATAGTTAAGACTCGTACTTTCTCAGGTTTCTTTAGTTTCATTTCTCTCGTTCAGATCGTAGGCGCTTCACTCTTATGCTGACTTTGACAGATAGCCTGTTCTCTGTCTCTGTTTTCAGCACCCGTCCCAGTCTTTGTGCTTTGAATCCTGGGTTTCCCACCTGGAAACTTTCTCCTCTCCTTCTGTTTCCTTCTCTGACTTTGAACAAGATGAAGGTGGGTTTTCATTTAGTTGTTCTGTACCGTGACATTTATGTTTTGCAGACTGTAGGGAGATTTGTTCTTTTCTCTTTCTTTCTTTCTTTCTTTCTTTCTTTCTTTCTTTCTTTCTTTCTTTCTTTCTTTCTTTCTTTCTTTCTTTCTTTCCTTAGCAATCAGTAAATCAATATCTGCATATCAATTCCAATATCTGTATTTTAAATATAACTTGGGAAAATCTTATTTGACTCTTATTTGAGTTCAGAATTTCTTGTTTGTTTGTTTGTTTTTTAATTTTATTTTGCAATTTTCCCCCCTAAAAAAGACATGCCCACTTTTACGGCTGACAAACCACCACACAGTTTACCATAAGTGCTAAACCCATAAAGACTCATCCACTGATCTAAACTGTTTAATACCTGTTGATCCATTAATCCTATCAATCCATGTAAATAATTGGTGTTTAATACAGTTTGTCATCTTTTCATAGTCATCAGATATGACCAATTTGGAAATTTCAGAGGCTCCGTAGTTACCGTAGAAACACCATCATCTTCTACAACATTGATTCCCTAGTAAAACCCATGGAGTTGGATCAATGACAGTAGATGGAGACACTTGGTTTATGTTCAGTTAATGATATCTTTGCTGAAAAAGTCACTTTTTTGTCAGTTTTTTCTGTTTATGATAATAATAACTCTCCACTTTAACCCTTTCATGCATAGTGGTCACTACAGTGGACAGCTGTTCAAAGGTGTTGTTCTCTTGTATATTTATGGATTTTGTTGGTTTAGTTCCATATCAGCCAACACAGTGGATGCTTATGCATCATTCCATACACTGTAATTCACACCATTACTGTAACTTTGCTGTTCTAGATAAACCTGATCTGCAGTTACATGTTTGAGTGTAAAAATGTCCTATTTGTTATAGACTGTAATTAACAAAAAGTTTTGAAGTTTTGTTTTTTTTTTTTTGCATATTATCTCCATGCAGGTATGTTAAAATGTGAGAAAGCATCAGATTAGCAGCATTAAACACGTTTTTATTTCATAGTTTATTAAGTTAATTCATGTTTCTTTCCTTGTAAAATTAAACGCATGGTGTCCAGCTGGGTGCATATTTTTGTAACCATGAAAAATAGGTTCATTAAAAAAATTCAATCACATTATTATTATTATTATTATTATTATTATTATTATTATTATTATTATTGTTGTTTGTTTGTTCGTTCGTTTGTTTGTTTGTTTGTTTTAAAATGCCTACAGAGGAATTAAAAACGCCCAGGAAAAAAGTAATCTTGATTAAGCTCCTCATAATTCATGCAAGAAAGGGTTAATCTGAGCTTTTATGAATATATACATGATCAGTAAATTAAATATAGGAAAATACCTGATATTCACTGAAAATATGCAAAACACAGAGGAAAATGTCATAATAAATGGTGATAAATCACTCAAAGGAGTGATATTTTTGCTTTTTTTTAAATGGCATTATGCATTTTAAGACACTTCCCTGTGGTCTACATAAACTGTAAATGCTATGCTTTGGTTTGAATTCTTCATTAATTCAACTCCACAGGTCCATCTTCAACCCTGTTTCTGAGTAATGACACCAGAAAGGTCATTTTGAGCGCTGGAGCTTTAAATGCAAATGAGCCACTTCATGCCCCGCCCCCTCCAAGTTGTTGGTTTGGCTGCTCTGGTTTGTTCAAGCAACAACTGAACATTTTAGGTAATCGGCTTGAAGTTTGGGCATATTTTCAGTATGGACTACAACCGCTGCTGCTGACAAACAATTATGTCGTACTTGGAGAAATGTTCATCGGAAGTCTTGACCTTATATGTGCAAATGTCATGATGTAACTAGTTAAAAAACATAACAAATTAAGAAGGAATTAAAACAGGGTGTAGAAATCCACTCGTTATTTGCTGGAATGAATATAAAGATCGCTTTGCAGCACCTGGAGGGTTCAAATTCAAACTGTATAAACTATTAGGGTCCAAATACACAAATAAATGAACCAAAGACTATAAAAGTTTAAAGGTTTAATAAAGGTAGTTAACCCTCCGGTATCCGGGTGTGCCTTTTAGGCACACTTTGCGCTTTCTTTTTAAAAAACTTCATATTATTTTTCACAATTTAAATAAGGTTAGAATTCAAAAGTTGTTCATTTTTGCATGATCTTTAAAATTCTGACCACCAACTAAAATTTGCACATTGTAAACAAAAGAAAATTACAAGACTAGCATCTGTCTCCCAAGTGTGCCTAAAATGCACTATTTCTTCCATTTGATCTGTATGATTAGGGCTGGCCTTGATTTACAAAAATAAAATCAAATTAGAGCAGAAAAATAAATCAATATATAATATTTAATAGTTTGATTTATAGGTGTGCATTTTTGGCACACTTGGTGACAGATGCTAGTATTTTTGAACATTTGACCTAGCGCCAAAAATAATAACGCAAATTAACTATTGTTGCTGTTAATCATTGACATATGCCAGGCTGCAAAAATCCAATAATATGTGATCCACTTTTTATGTAGTATATTGAAAAAAAAAATTTTTTTTTTTGTTTTTTGCGTCCAAAAAAATGGTTTGTTTACATTACAAACACGGCATTTAAAGGGTTAAAAAATGTGACAATTATTGAGTATTTGGTATTTTTATTTACAGCTCAAGTTGATGAAATAGAAAAATGTGTAAAAGAACTAAAAACAAACTGAATTTTTTTTTTTCCATTATTCCACAAGTGTGCAAAAAAGGCACACTTGGTGCTTAGTAAGGGCCTTTCTGGACAGGATACTGGAGGGTTAAAAGGTTTAGCAAAATATGACCCTTTTAAGCAAAGTTAAATATAGAGAGAAAAAACAACAACTTTGGAACTGCCACAAAAGTAGCACTGGGTCTTTATGGGTTAATATTTGTCTGAATTTTACCTTTAATGTTCATTATAAGACACATGAGTGCAGAAAAACAAATATCTACCAGAGTACACGCTCCAAACTGATAATAGGTCTTGCCAAATTGGTGTCCACTTGAGATACGAGCATTGGTGTCAAACTTGGCGTCTGTGTTATCACCAGAAAACTGTGAACAGTCACCACCTCCAGCTACATTTCTCACCAAGAAGTAGATCCAGCACACAACTTGACTTGAAACTACAAACTGATGTTATTAGACTTCTACGAGTAACGGTAAAAAAAGACGATCCACCAGGCCCTTGTTAACGCCACAACCATGGGCCTCCATGACAATAATTCGCCTTTAAATGAGAGAACATTAGAGCAGAACCAAAACAATGAAACAACACAGCAAAAAAAATTAACTTATGTGTCAATCAACTACATAGTATCCATGTTCGGTAGATCAACACATAAGAATATGAAATAAACAATAAGAGTAAGAAAAATCCAAATAAATGAAAATACGTTTATATGTGTATGTGTGTGTATTGGGGATCATATACAGGGGTTGGACAAAATAATGGAAACACCTTCACCTCAAGATGATAATGCCCCAATCCATACAGCTAGAATTGTTAAAGAATGGCATGAGGAACATTCTAATGAAGTTGAGCATCTCGTATGGCCGGCACAGTCCCCAGACCTCAACATTATTGAGCATTTATGGTCAGTTTTAGAGATTCAAGTAAGACGTCCATTTCCACCGCCATCGTCTCTAAAAGAGTTGGAGGGTATTCTAACTGAAGAATGGCTTAAAATTCCTTTGGAAACAATTCACAAGTTGTATGAATCAATACCTCGGAGAACTGAGGCTGTAATTGCCGCAAAAGGCGGACCTACACCATATTAAATTATATTTTGTTGATTTTTTAAGGTGTTTCCATTATTTTGTCCAACCCCTGTACCAGCTCAGGGAGGGGCTGCCTACAGCTCCCTCAGTATTTCAGATGGCTTTCCTCTGTGTGTTTTGCTTGAATTTTATTGCTTGGAACATTGCAACGTAAATACTTTTTTTTTTTTTTAACTACTTTTTTTGATCATCAAGGTAAAACATTGATTACATACAATCATGAACACTCCTTGACAACAAAGCTTATTTAACAGTGTTAGTTACTGTACCAGTTAGTTTCCAAGTGGGAAAGGAAGAAAATGAATTGCACAAGTCAAAACTAAAGACGGGAAGATAAGATAAGATAAGATAAGATAAGATAAGATAAGATAAGATAAGATAAGATAAGATAAGATAAGATATGCCTTTATTAGCCCCACAAGGGGAAATTCCAGGGAGAAAGAAGAAAAAACACAAAATTAAAAAAAATAAAAATAAATAATAATAATAATAATAATCAAACCAAAAAATAAAAACATATAGACAACCCCCCTCCAAAAAAAAAATAAATAAATAAAATAAAAAATTCCTGTCTAGGTATTCTGCAGTTTCAACTGATATTGCGATACAGATGTCCACCTACGCATAAAAATATCCTGTTTCAATTGTAATCATTTCTTCCATTATGTACATCAGTCTCAATCTTTCAGTCCATTGTTGTTGAAATACATTTTTTACAGGAGTTACACTGGTGTGCACATTTGTATCTATGAATTGAGCTGCTCTGCTGACAGCGCCCCCTGCAGGTTTGGAGCACTTCAGTTGTAGTGACTGGTTATGCAGTGTTTCTGTTTGCAGATGTTTTCTTGGTTTGCATCATTTCTCTATTTGATGATTATGCATTTGTTTTTATTTCTTGCATCACGTTTTTTTTCATTTGCACCACGTTCCTCTTTTTGTACGTCCTTTAGACTTGTGTTTGAGTTTGTGAATTTGCGTCATTTCTGTACTTGCAGCTGTTTTTTCTAACTGAGACTCATCGCCCTTGTCGGCCACTGTACTTCTGTGTCGTGAAGTAGTCCTATTTCATGAATCCATTACAATAAATAAATAAATAACTCAAAAATATCCATCCATATAAGCGGTGTATGTCATATTCTGGTGCCTCTGAATGTGTTATCATGAATGCGCCTGTGTTTACTGATGCTAAATGTGACAGGTCTGCAGCATGTTAAACCTTTAAATGGACAGTGTTTATTTATAAAGCGTGGATAATGTCATCTGTAGGCGGTTGGCTCTCCTTTGTCCTCCTCCTCCTCCTCCTCTGCCTGGGTTTCTGTGTCTGGATGTGAAGACCCAGAGACAGCTCTGAATCCCTGGGTAGGCAGACGTGGAGGCCTTCATCAGTCACGGGTCATTAGTTTGATCTTCCTCACCATAATGAGGTCAGTGTCACCTCGGCCTTTCATAATTCTCTAATTACTCTGTGTCTAGAGGTGGACTGTGATTAGAATGAACCAGACAGAAGAAGGTGGGTTTCACACTGTGATGAATGGACACACTGAGAGTGCAGACATGATATTTACTTTAAATGTAATAACACGGTGAGAATATACATGGAATAGTTCACTAATCTTACATGTCATATTATCTTTACCTGTCACAAGAGGATTACTACACTGATAATTGGGTTTAATGCCTTTTTGTGATATTTCAACACCAACTATTGAATTTGGTGGTCAAAGGTCAAGCTTGTTTTGATTCAACAAAACATATGTTCATTTATTAACCCTTTACAGGGCACTCGTAGAAATAGTCTGAAATTCAAAATTTCAACCATAGTGTGTTATTTGACACAAAACCAGACTTTATACTTTTCTAAACTTTTTCAACATTTTTTTTTCTGATGTAGAAAATCAAGGTCAGTGAAGTTACCATATTTGGCTCCTTACCCTTTAAGTTGCAAAAATCAATCAATCAATCAATAAGGCAATGGCTACTGCTACAGTACTGTGGCACGCAATATTGGTTTGTCTATTGCCATAGAACCAATCAAATGTTAGCATTTGTACTACAGCCAATCATGGATACTGTTACATGAACTCATTATCCGCTTGTTGCCACAGTACTGTGAGTGTTGCCTTAAGGCAATATATCTAAAAAATAAGTTCATGGGTGTAAATAATAATATTAAAATGTTTTCTACAGTGTTAAAATTCAATGTAAATTGTTTAGATAAATAATTCATGGTTTATTAAGGTTTTCTTAAAAAAAATATCGCTATATTGTACTCCCGGTTTCGGACGTATTACTTCCGGTTTCCGGTATCGGAATGTAAATAGAGTTCATCATGGCATGGTACTGCAATCCGTCACCATCCAGGGTGAATCACAGGCAGGGAATGCCGTAAGTTCATTAATATAACTCTAAATATGTTTAATATAAGATATCAGTTATATTAAGTCGAAACTAGAAGCACTCGGAGAGCGCAGACCTCCGCCAAGGCTGATCAGTGGCCCCCCCCATGGGCCCCCCCACCCCAATCACCACCAAAATTTAATCATTTCTTCCTTATCCCATTTCCAACAAACCCTGAAAATTTCATCAAAATCTGTCCATAACTTTTTGAGTTATGTTGCACACTAACGGACAGACAAACTAACAGACAGACAGACAAATAAACCCTGGCGAAAACATAACCTCCTTGGCGGAGGTAAATATATTGTTTGTAAAAACCGTTTGCACTTTGTTTTCTATGCTGAATGGCTCAATGTATTGAAAGCGCTTGAATTGTGTGTCACAGTTTTCACCATCGTATTTGGAGAGAATTAAAGCAGCAAAACTCATCCAGGCTCTTCATTGATGGTTTAGTTCAGTGTTTCGACCTGGTTACAACACCTTTGTTGAAAACGCTACACTGTGGTGACATATGGTGTATACTTCAGGTCATTCTTTTGTGCATTTTGCTACCACAGTACTGTAGTAGTTGATGGAATAAACAACAAATTAGTAATAGTATATAGTATAGAATAGGAACTAGAAGCACTCGGAGAGCGCAGACCTCCGCCAAGGCTGATCAGTGGCACCCCCCGTGGGCCCCCCCACCCCCGATCACCACCAAAATTTAATCATTTCTTCCTTATCCCATTTCCAACAAACCCTGAAAATTTCATCCAAATCTGTCCATAACTTTTTGAGTTATGTTGCACACTAACGGACAGACAAACAAACAAACAAACAGACAAACAAACCCTGGCAAAAACATAACCTCCTTGGCGGAGGTAATTATTGTTGTAAATACTCTATATGTTGTTTTATGGTGTTCTTTGCTCTGTGCAGTCCGTGAGGCTGGAGAAGGTGGGCAGAGCTACATATTAGATGTGGCAGTGTGCTTCTCAGTTCAGTGTACTGAGCGCTGTGGTCTGAATTCTGCACTCTGAATGTTGTCCCATTGGCAGATTTATACCAATGTCAGATTTGACCTATTCAATGTACTGCTAACCATCTTGGCCAGGACACTCTTGAAAAAGAGATTTTTAATCTCAAAGAGGTTTTCCTGGTTAAATAAAGGTAAATAAATAAATAAACTAGAAACACTCGGAGAGCACAGATCTCCGCCACAGCAGATCAGTGCCCTGGATTTGGATGAAAATTTCAGGAAATGTTGATACTGGCACAAGGAACATGATATAATTTTGGTGGTGAAAGTGAAACTTAAGACTCTTTACTAATTCCTCTATTGCTGCATGTCCATTATGTGGAACCAGTTCGACTTGGCTCCCGTTGTTTTGCACCTCATTTCCTTTCCCGTACCTTCGGAAACTTGTATTTGAGGGGGTCCGATGTTTGTTGCCCACACCAGAACCGGTACCGAGCCCGGCGTTCATTCTGCCGCTACATTCACAACCACTGCTAAGTAGTGTATCAAATACATGACATTCCTGTAAATGAATCACATGCTGTGGACAAATGTTTGAACATATTGGAGGGATTCCACCCTTTTTAAGAAATGGAAGCTTTGCCAGTGTTCCAAGTGGACCTGGTGTCGTCTTTTTAGACCGTTTCTGCCTCTACGTCATGTTGGCTACGTTCTGACTAAAACAATGCAGCGTACGTGTGACGTCATCGAGGATGCGCAATGAAGATAAGCAGAATCATTAAGGCAAACGATTCCAAGGAATCGAGCTACTGACATCCGGTTCTCAAAAAGAACCAGTTCTCGATTCCCATCCCTAGTGATATTTCAGCAACAAGAAGACAGAATTTCTTCAAATCTGACACAATGTTGAGCTGGACTTAAGGATGAATTTGGTCAAAGGTCAAGGGTGCTTTGACCCAACAAAACACATATGAGGCCTTAACTCAATCATTCATGAGGTGATTATGAAACATTTTACATGAATATGTATCAGGAAAAAATGATGGGATGAGATTTCATCACCTAATGGTCAAAGGTTAACTTTATTTTACTCATTTATAGCCTAAAACTTCTGTTGGACTTGAGGACGCAGGTTTCATTTTGGTGGTCAAAGGTCAAGGTCATTTTAGCTTCTAGCAACAAGTCAAGAATCCACACACTAATTGTAGAGAAATTTCAGGATACTATTTCATAATGTTCTCAAAAATTGTGTTCTCGTCCATTCAACACAGCAAAAAAAAAAACAAAAAAAAACCCTAAATCTATTTTTAAGACTTGACTGAATTGCTATTGTGCATGTAAGCGTCAGCATCTTCATAAATATACTGGTGTTACAGCTTTCCAACAGAAAAAGAAGGAAATAGAGGTCTATTATATGAATTTACCACCACAAAGTAGAAGCAGAGCATTTATTTGAGCGTCTGTGAATGGACTACTGTACTACGTCCTGTTTCCTGTGACACAGAAACACTTTGAAACCAGATTTCAGCTTCCAGAGCAACTGGACTAAGATGCATTTTAGAAATCTGATTGGAATCACGTTTCTAATCAACTACAAATGTCAAAATATAAATTGCTAAAATTGCATTTCGTGTGTGTTTTGTCATCTAGACTTTGGGTCCAATCCGGATTTGAGAAAAAAAAAACAAGCCATGGGCTGGCAGTCTGAACAAGGCCTTAGTGTGTGTTCAGAACGGTAACGCCTGCACACTTAACTCCAAACCACAAGAATGTAACTGTGACAAGTTTTCACTTCAACTTGGATCTGCATCAGGACAGAATGTTGGAAAAATTAAAAACATATCTATATTTATACATCATGTGCACCATAGGTTGGCACGCTCGATGGTGGTGGTTGTGGATAACTATTCCATCTGGACGGGAAGATCCAACATCGAACAAAGTACAGTGATGGAAAAGCTATGTAATAGTATGGAAATAATAATGATAATAGTAATAATAATAATAATGATAATAATAATAATGATAATAATAATAATAATAATAATAATAATAATAATAATAATAATAATAAGTGGTGCCAGACACAACAAACCCCACCCCTCACACATATTGTAGCTTATTAAACACCCTTGTGTTATGATAATGTTCATGAAGTTGAAAACATAAATGCACAGTATGTTTTCATGACTTTTTTCTATTTTGATATTATTTCAACCTTGTATATTGTATTGTATAGTATAAAAAATTGTATAGTCAGTTCCTCAATGGCATTAACTTATTAAAACAAGTTGTTGTTGTTTTTTTTCTGGCATGACTTGATCACAAATTATGATTTATTTTTTTTTTTTTACTGATTTCCCTATCCTTTATAATGGTACCACAATGTTAAATAAATGGTAGGAAAAAAAAGAAAAAAAAAATCACCCAAAATGTGAAAAAATACATATGCCTTAGCTTTATGTAAGAGTGATGTATAACAATTGCCTCTATATATGTGCCACGTTTGAAGTAAATTGAAACAAAATTGATGTTTTTTTAGACATTTGAAATTTCGCCCATTACAAGTAAATGGGGGAAATTAAAAAGTCGTACAAAATTTGAACTTTGACCTACTTTTCCCAAAATGTTATCAGATCTATTCGGGGTAATATTCTGGCAATCTGTAAACCCAATTTGGTATGAATTCAACGAATAGTTTTGCTGCTAAAGTATTAACAAATAAACAAGCAAATAATAATAATAATAATAATAATGTAGAAAACATACATTATATATGAAGAAATATTAGATTCATGGTCCATATGTCAGTATCCACATCACCACATTCAAACATGCATTGAAGAACCAAAAAAATGTATTTATATTAATTTACTTCCTTCTACAAAAACCTGGTGAAATCAAATAACACACCTAATGAATTAATAAAGTTCATACTGTTTTTAGCACTGTACGTACCATTCTACATGTCTTTTTTATATATACAATGTACACAATACAGTGTGTTGATATTTGATCTTGTTTTTGTATTTAACTTGCACCTTCGCCGAGACCTACCTCCTTAAATTTTATGTGTATGCATAATGACAATAAAAATTCTTAGAATCGTGAAAGTTATGTATGTATGTATGTATGTATGTATGTATGTATGTTATTATTTAACATCTCCATACTGTTGGATGTAGAATATTTTCATGGCGACTTCTAAATGAGTTTTTCTTTCCATTTAATCTTCCCTTAGTGATTTACCACCATTTATTATAATATTATCCTTTCCATTTTTCAGTGAAACTCATGTATTTTTCTATGTTTACTTGACTAACCATCATGTTCATAAAAGCACAGAGTAAATTCAAAGGTTATTCTGTCAGCACAGAGAAAACTGAAGAAAAAGTGACTTTTTCAGTAAAATACAGTGTATCATTAACTGAACATAGAAGCAAGTGTCTACAACTGCTGTCATCTGTCAGACTCCATGGGTTTTACTGGTGAATCAGTGTTGCAGAAGATGACAGCGTTTCCATGGTCACAACGGAGCCTCTGAACGTCCAAATTAGACACATCTGATGCTGCTGAAAAGCTAAGAAACAGCATTTGACTGGAATTATTTAAAGGTATTGATTGGATTAGTGGGTCAGAGGTAGGGATGTGACAATTACCGGTATAACGATAAACCGTGGTAAAATGGCAGATGATTAGTATTACCGTTTAAATTCTAATTATCATGACAACCGTGTTTGATTAACGCACTCTTAGGGGAAAAAACCCTATGTAAAGATCTGCTTTTATGTCAAATATTTAAGTATAGTTTTAATTTATTACAATTTAAATTTTGTATACCTAATATTTGGAACCAATGTTCCCTTTAATATCTTTGAAAAGGTTCGTTAAGCATCTTTGCATTATTTATGCAATAAAGTATATACATTTTTCAAATCAGATTTTACATATATGTATATATATATATATATATATATATATATATATATATATATATATATATATACATATATATATATATATACATATATATTTATGTTTTCTGGCCTTTTATATTGACATAGTAGGTTAAAGTGAAAAAATAATAGGCAGATGATATAGATGAAGTTGTGCTGAAAAAAAAAGATCCCAAACATGGGTGTAGTAAACATTTGTTTATATAGTATATAAAGGAAAAATCACACGTACTTAAAAACTGACACATACTGCACTCTTAGGGGAAAAAACCCTATGTAAAGATTTGCTTTTATGTCAAATATTTGAGTATAGTTTTAATTTGTTAAAATTTTGATTTTATATACCTAATATTTGGAACCAATATTCACTTTTATAATCTTTGAAAAGGTTTGTTCAGCTTCTTTGCATTATTTATTGCAATAAAATATATAAATTTTTCAAATCGGATTTTATATATATTTTTTTGTTTTCTGGCCTTTTATATTGACATAGTAGGTTAAAGTGAAAAAAATAATAGGCAGATGATATAGATGAAGTTGTGCTGAAAAAAGATCCCAAGCATGGGTGTAGTGTTTATATAGTATATAAAGGCAAAATCAAAAGTACACTGTAAACCCGGACTTTGTATTTACTAAAATGCTTGAATTACAATGTACTTGAATGATTTAAGTTTTATTACATTACTATAAAATGTTCAGTATATTCTACTAATTTGTAGACATAGTCGAAAGTACGAAAAAGTTTAAGTTGAATGGATTTAAATCACTAAGTTTTAGTCATGACCACACCTTTTCATCTCTGCATTGCATTGTGGGTACTGGGCATGTTGTTGAAAATGTGTTCTTTTTCTGTGCAGGGGTTCAGCAGGGTTGCGGTGTTAGTGTTAATTTGGATTTAATGTGTGTATGGCAGTGTTTATTGGCCTTTTTGTGTTTGTTTTTATATTTTTGTAGAGCTGTACCATGAGTCAGAGCCATAGGAAGAACTATGGCTTTACTGTTCATCTAGGCTAGATCTTGTTTAATGAAAATCTTTATACCTTGCCAAATTAAAAGCACTTCTTGTACTGATAAATTATACTGAGCTATCTTCCTGCTTAACTTCTGTCCACGCTGCAATATATTAAGTTGAATAATTTCATAAGGCAATTTATACTGCAAAAGATTTTAATTTAAGTCAAAACAGAATGAGTTCAATTATCTGATTATTATTATTGATTGATTATGATTATCCGAAACAATTGACATTGCAACAAATTTTAAGTTAAATTAACTTGGCATTTAGTGTGTTGTACTTAAAATAGCATTTCCATTCAAATCAATCATTTAAGTTTAATATACTCAAGTTTTCATTACTCAAATTTTTTAAGTAAACTCAACTTATCCGGTATTACAGTGTACTTAAAAACGGACACAATAGGCTCAGACCCTTAAAGGTTAATATTTGAATGTTTCTGCCATCAGAAGGTACATCGTGCCTATTATTTTATTTGTTTTTTTATTTTTAATACAACTTGGTTAAATTATTTCAGTGTGTGTATAAGTCAGGGATTAAAGTTTTCCGTCAACACGACGGATTTCCGTCAAATGGAAAAATTGAGGGGGGAAAAAAGTCATTGAAGTAACTTCCCCACGTGTTTCGCGGAGTCCAGTCGGCACCGCGATCCTGTCTTGAATCT
Source organism: Sphaeramia orbicularis (assembly GCF_902148855.1). Classification (NCBI taxonomy): domain Eukaryota; kingdom Metazoa; phylum Chordata; class Actinopteri; order Kurtiformes; family Apogonidae; genus Sphaeramia; species Sphaeramia orbicularis. Next base: position 36,834,650 of record NC_043977.1, read on the forward strand.
GCAGCGCTCCGGTCTGCAGGTGTTTAACACAGGCACGCCACGCACAGGAGGCTGATAGGTTTAACAGTGATGATAATAAGATGACTTCTGTATTTTTATGTCGGGAGGAGAGATTGATGACTATTTATCTTTGGAAGGAAACGCTGCTCATTCTGTGCCTCAGAAACACATGGACAAGTTCAGCTTTACCGAAGTTCAGCCTCCAGACTAACTTTAGTTTAGTGCTAACAAGTAGCTTTCATTATGAAAGAACCACAGCGAAAAGGGAAGAAGACAGAACTGATCTTCATGGACCTTCATGTTTGGGTTCATAGCTTATCTCCTCTTGCCGGTATATGACTAGTGTGTGTGTTTGTGTGTGTTTGTGTGTATGTGCCCTTCCCGTGCGTGCGGCTGTGCGCGCCGCGGTCTTACGCGGTTACGCGCCCGACTGCATAAGTTCTTTATTTTGACCCGTTTAGCATCTTATTTCTATCTGTGTGGTACAGTATGAAGATAAAACTGAATGAATGAGTAACATCCTTGGTATGTGCAAAGCCAAAAAGCAGAAAAAATTAAAGATTAGTTAGTTAGGGTTACATTTACACAGACATTTTCCCCAAAATTCATGTGCTGTTGGAGTTATGTTTTAGGAGTTCCTAAATTGTTAAATAAAAAGTTTTTCACTCATTTTTTGCAGTAAGGTTTTCTTCTAGTTATTTTCACTTGCTTCAAAGGTTTTCATACCCTTTAAAATTAACCACAGAGCACCAAAATTGACCTGAAGCTTAAAAATTTTCTGGGGGAGGACCCCCAGACCCCCCAACAATACCACTCATGACATTTTTTCTCTCCATGTTACTAATCTTCTACACCTGTACACTCTCCCATTCAGTGTGTTTTACAGTATTGCCAAATTTGACTATATAAACTTGTACGCTATAGTAGTATTGTATTGCATCATTTTTAATAGTGGCCAGTGATTTTGATCAGAAGAAAATTTTCAGTCAGATGAAAAATTTTTGCTTTAATCCCTGGTATAAGTACTTTTTAAACATTTTGAGCACAATTTCAATAATACCGCGATAATAATGATAACCGTGATAATTTTGGTCACAATAACCGTGATACGAAATTTTCACATCATTACATCCCCAGTCAGAGGTTATTAAATGTTTTAGGTCAGTAGTTGCTTTCGGTTGCCGGCAGCTGTTTAGGTTTTTAGTACGTGTAGGTTTGAGAGGAAAAAATATAAAAACAGAGTAAAAGGGGATCTAAATCGCCTGCTGTCCAAAGTTTCACCACAGTCTGTACCAGTGGATCTAAGAGATGCTCCTGGATGACTTCCCTGAAATACACTGCCTCCGGGTTTCACCAGTTGAGGTTTCAGATCCGCCTCCTGTCCTCCGCTCTCCTGCTTTTTCAAGCCCCTTTTCTTTTCCCATGTAAGCTGTGTTCACTCCGGTGCTCCACACTAATAGGAATCAGGAGACTCAGACAGGATTGTTTGTGTCACGCTGTCTTTCACATTCAGTCATTTTCTTACACCCATGGATGACATTTGTTACCAGGGGGCTTTGGGACACTGGCTTATTCTTCACTTTATTATTGCACGGTGGATCAATTACATTCAGGATCAATTACATTGACTTTTACTGCAGAGAATCTTTGCCAGTTTTAGTGGTGATTACAGGTTTTGAAATGCTGTAAAAATAAATGAATGGGGAATGTGAAATTGTTTTAATAATCTGAAAGGAAACCAACACTGTTCTACAAAAGAGGCATGGTTCCCAGACAGAAGTCAATGATACGGACGTCAATTAACCCTTTCATGCACGAATTATGAGAACCTTAGTCAAGAATTATTTCTGGAGTGTTTTTATTCCTCTTTAGGCATGAAAAAAACAATGCAATTTAAAAAATTTTTAACCTGTTTTTCATGGAGTTAAAAAATGTCCACTTAGCTGGACATTTTTTAACTCCATGAAAATGTAAATAATTATTGTAAAATACAGTTCATCTTTTCGTGGTCATCAGATATGACCATATTTGGACGTTCAGAGGCACCGTCATCTTCTCCAACATTGATTCACCAGTAAAACCCATGGAATTGGATCAATGACAGTGGATGGAGACATTTGATTAATGATAATTTTGCTGATAAAGTCACTTTTTACCTCCGCCAAGGAGGTTATGTTTTTGCCAGGGTTTGTTTGTTTGTCTGTCTGTTTGTTTGTTTGTCTGTCCGTTAGTGTGCAACATAGCTCAAAAAGTTACGGACAGATTTGGATGAAATTTTCAGGGTTTGTTGGAAATGGGATAAGGAAGAAATTATTAAATTTTGGTGGTGATCGGGGGTGGGGGGGCCCACGGGGGGGGTGCAGACCAGAAAATTTCATCAAAATCTTTTTTTGTCTGTTTTCGCTGTTTCTGATTTAATAACCTTTGAATTTACTCTAAGCTTTAATGAACATCAACATGATCAGCAGATTAAATATAGGAAAATACCTACTTTACACTGAAAAAAATTCTAAATACAGAGGATAATATAATGATAAATGGTGATAAATTCTTAAGAAAGGTTAAATAGAGAGGAAACAATTATTTGGAAACTGCCATAAAAAAAAAAAATAAAAAAAAATATATGATGGGTCTTTATGGGTTAAATATTAACAACATTTTATTTCCTTGTCTTCATATTCACTCATACAGATATTATTCAGGTACTGTTACAGAAGTTCAGGTTAGATTACATTGTAGTATAGCTGTCCACTGTAGTGACCACTGCATGAAAGGATTAAATACACTTTAGGTTTAACAGTGTGTTTATATTCATTTTGCTGCATTGGTGTAAAAGCTGATAAAAATACATATCAATCAGAGGGTATAGTTTGGCATTTTTCAGTGCACAAACCTTGGCTTCTGGGTCTGTTTCCAAAGAATACTTTATTCAATACCAATTTAAACCTTTCATGCACAGTGGTCACTACAGTGGACAGTTATTCTGCAGCTGTTCTCTTGTATATTCATGGGTTTTGTTGTTTCAGCTCCATATCAGCCAACACAGTGGACGCTTATGCATCATCCAACACACTGACATTCAGACCATTACTGTATCTTTGCTGTTCTTGATAAACCTGATCTGCACTAACATGTTTCAGTGTAAATCAATTGCTAAATGTTATTACTGTAATTAACAGTTTTCTTAAACTAAAAGTTGTTTTTTTTTCATATCTCTCCATGAAGTGAGTAATAACTAGTATTAGAGTATGTTAAAATGTGAGTGTTAGCAGCATTAAAAATGTTTTTGTCATAGTTTTCACACAGTATGTCACTTTCTGATGATGGGTTTTAAATATGTTCCTTTGTTTCAAAAATTAAACTCGTAATCAGCCCTGAGCATTGTAAAGAGCAGTTGATAATATTATTTATTTTGTTGTTCTTTTTTTGTTATTGTTTTTTTTTCTCTCTTTTTTATGTTTAATAGGTCTGTAGGTTTGTTGTATAATTTGTATTTTTTTGTTTTGTTTTTTGTATTGTGTCTGTGTGGTTCCTTATGTCTAAGTACATGTTTATGTAAATGTATAATTAAAAAAAAAAAAAAAAAGATTTCTTGAAATAAGATTTTCAAGATCTTTCAAGTTCTTATATCTCACTTTAGGTGATTATGTCGTATTTTAAGTGTGATGAGATATTTTGACTAAAATGAGAAAAATACACTTGGTAAGATTTAGATTTTTGCAGTGAAATTAAGCATGAATTAAAACAGGGTGTGGAAATCCACTCAATTTTTGCCTAAATGAATATAGAGATAGCTTTGCAGCACCTGGAGGGTTCAAATTCAAACTTTTTGAACTATTAGGGTCCAAATACACACATAAATTCACCAAAGACTAATAAAAAGTGGGTTTAGCAAAATATAACCCCTTTAATAATAATAATAATAATAATAATAATAATAATAATAATCGGTGTCCAGCTGAGTGGACATTTTTGTAACTCCATAAAACATAGTGTCATTAAAAAATTTCAATTGCATTGTTTTTTTCATGCCTAAAGAGGAATAAAAACACTCAAGAAAAAAATATTGACTAATGTTCTCATAATTCATGCTTGAAAGGGTTAAGAAATCCATTTGAACAAGAAAAGCAACTTTTTTAGTTTTATCGTTCAGTTCCTTGGTATTTTTATAAACTTAAAGCAGATTCATATCATATAAGATTAGGGATAGGAATCGAGAACCAGTTCTTCCCAGCTGCTTGATTCCTCGGAATGGTTTGCCTGCCTGCGTAATGATTCTGCTTATCGATTCAGCCTTCGTTGCACATGCATGATGACGTCAAACGTTTTGGTCAGAACATTGCCAACATGGCATTAAGGCAGAAACGGTCTAAAAAGACAACACCAGGTTCACTTGTAACACTTACAGTTGAGGACAAAATTATTAGCCCCCCTACAAAAATGTCATTGTTTTAAAGGTATTTCCCGAGTGTTTTTACACAGAGCAACACATTTTTAACACAATTTTTTTTTTAGATATCCTAGTTTTATTTTGGATGCTTACATGATTTTAGTTTGCACACAGAAATGAAAATATTCCACAAAAAACAAAAAGTACCAGGGTCAAAATGATTAGCCCCCCTGATCCTAATAGTCAGTTGTGTATCCTTTTTGCTGGATAACAGCCTGCAGTCATAGTATTTTTTTTTATTACAAGTCTCTGACACTTTTTTTGAGGAATCCCAGCCCATTCTTCTTTGGCAAATCTTTCCAGCTCCTCCAGATTTGGTGGCCTTCTGGCATGGATGTTCTTTTTTAGGTCACCCTGAATATTTTCAATGGGATTTAAGTCAGGGCTCTGTGCAGGCCACTCAGTTACATTCACTTTGGTCTTCTGAAGATAGCTCTTCACCAAGAGAGATGTATGTTTTGGATTGTTGTCATATTGGAAGATGAAGCGATGACCCAGACCCAGTGTTACTGCTGACTGCTTAAGGTTTTCTTTCAAAATCTCCACATCTTTCTTTGTTCATGATTCCTTCCACCTTGACCAGATTTCTAGTTCCAGATGCACTATAGCAGTGTTTCCCAACCTTTTTTGAGCCACGGCACATATTTTACTTTAGAAAAATCACAAGGCACACCACCAAACAAAAATGTCACAAAAAGTGTATTTACTGAAATATTATACAAATCTAGTCTCAATGTACTTACTGGGTGTGAAACCTGGACCTGTTCAGTTGAACACAAAGCTCATATTCCTGCAGGAATTGAAGAAAGACACACACAAATACTCCTCAACAGCTCTGAGTCTCTCTCTTTTTTCGAGGGGGGGCAGGGCACATCGGGGCACATTGTCACGGAGTGTTTGGAACAAGAAAGCTGAGAGCGGTTCGTCAGCGACCCCTCAGAGGAACCTCCGGATTGAAGTCCGATGTGTAACAGTATGGGAGGGTTATCCCCCCTGCCCCAGCCTGATACCTGGGGTTTGGGGGTTACTCGCTAATCCGTGCGTCACTAGTGAGGGGGGGGGGGCTTTATCTGCAGAACGCACCGCATCGGGGCTGGTTCACTTTCACTTTTATTTTTATTTTTGCAAAGGCAAACAGGAGACTGTTGTGGTTGAGTGGATTGTTAGTGCGTCCACTTGTATGTATCTATATCACGCTGTTCTTCCAGTACCAGTCAGGTCAAATTGGATTATCTTCCACGGCACACCTGATGATTTTTTATTGCACACTAATGTGCCGCGGCACACTGGTTGGGAAACACTGCACTATAGCATCCCCACAACACAATACTCCCACCACCATGTTTCACTGTAGGGACGGTGTTCTTTGGGTTCTATGCCTCTCCCTTTTTTCTCCAAACATAAACGCTGCCTCTATGGCCAAAGAGCTCTAGTTTTGTCTCATCAGACCATAGGACACACCTCCAGTATGCATAATGTTTCTCCAGGCTGTCCTGAGCATATTTAAGTCTGGCTTAAAGGTGTCTCTTCTTCAAATGTGGAGTTTTTCTTGGTCTGCATCCTCTCAGTCCATTCCAGTTCAGAGCTATAGTGACTGTCTTCTTACAGACTATGATTCCTGATGTGGCCAAGTCATTCACCAGTGTCTTGGCAGTTGTTCTGGGGTCTTTAGACCTATCTCTCACTAGTTTTCTTTCCAGGGTCTTTGAAATCTTTCACTTCCTATCTCTGCAAGGCTTGTTCTGTACTGTGTGGCTGTTTTTGAATTTCTGGATTATACTTCTCACTCCAGTTCTTGACACTTGGAAATGCTTGGATTGCTTTGTGCATCCCTCTCCTGCTTTGTCTACATCAATAATCATTTTTCTCGGGTCCAAATGGATTTCTCTAGTTTTGGGCATGGTGCTTTCTCAACTGACAGCTCAATGAGCCATACTGAGGCTTTTATACCATGTTTTAACTTAAATGTTAAGTGAAATCACTTGATTCACCTGATCACTTTTAAACACATCACCTGTGAAGTTACAGCACATCATTGCACAAAAGTGGTTTGTTTCGTAAAGGGGGCTAATAATAATGTCCCTGGTTATTTTAGTTTTTTTCTAAATACTGCTGTTTTGGTGTGCAAATATAAATAATTTATGCCTTCTAAAGAAAAGTAGTATGTTCAGAAATGCTATGTTGAAAATTCCTTACTCTGTTCAAAAAGTACTTAGGAAAATCTTGAAGAAACTTAAAATTTCATAGGGGGGCTAATAATTTTGTCCTCAACTTTACAAAGCTTCCATTTCTTCAAAAGGGGGAAAACCCTCCAATATACTCTCATTTGTCCACACAGCATGCAATTTATTTACAGGAATGTGATGTATTTGATGCACTACTGAGCAACGCTTGTGAATCTAGCTGGAGAGCAAACACCAGGATGTCATCCAGGCCTGGTTCTGGTGCGGGCAACAAACATCCTGCCCCTCAAATAAAAGTTTCCGAAGGTAGGGGAAAGGAAATGAGGTGCACAACAACCAGAGACAGGAATTAGTAAAGCGTTTTAAGTTTCACTTTCATTTTCTGTGCAGAGATGGAAATATAAAAGACAGTTAATGCAAACACAACTGTTTGTACACTTTTATTTCCTCACCCAATGAGAATCAATAAGAGAATCGATAAGGAATTGGATCGATAGGAAAAATCGATAATGGAATCTGAATCGTTAAATTCTTGTCTATTTCCATCCCTATATAAGATACAAACTATCTCCCATAATATAGTCAAACTTGTCTCTTTCACATCAATATTTTTGCTTCAAATTTATAGCACAAAAAATAAACCTATTCATCCGTACTTGGAGCTGTTCGTGAATATAATATCAGTTAGTAAAAATACATAAATGCTGCGCCTCCATTAACTGAACCATAGAGTATATACAAGTCAACTGCTTAGATTTTATTCAATTTGTGGGTTTTATTCAGCACTGTCTAAATTTTCTAAATATAAATTGAATTATTTATTAAAGGCAGAAGCAGAATGTTACAGGATTTCACAGAAAGCATTGCATCATGGGTAGTTTTTAAGCATTAATATTGCCACGCTTGCAGGTTTATTTAAGTCCAATTACATTGTTTTTCTGAGTCTTTCACTGCTAAATTTGTTTGGTCAGTTCATTTAAACCTGCAGGATTGTCTCCATCTGCTGTTTTGCTCCCACTGAGAAAATAAAGAATATTAGACGTTGGGCATGATACATTTTTTCCCCTTTTTTCTACTTTATTGTAAAATTGTTGCTGCACCCATAACACACATGTTGTGTCTACACGTAACTGATGAGAGATTATATAGTCTTACATTACATGACATTATATTCAATAAACCAGTGTGATCTAATCTTGGTATAAACAGATATTTATTCCCTAAATATCAAAATTGGCACCAGATAAGACAGTATGGTTGGTACGTAGAGGTTCTAGAGGAATGTGTTTGGTGTCATATTTAGCCTTACTAAAAATAGACTAATTGGCCTGATCACAATCAAGGTGTACAAGTATATTTGCATCAGTTATTAATCAGTATTGCAAAAAAATGCCCCCAAAACCATCCCCAAAATGTTTCTTTGGCCATGTTATTACTAGATCTTGCAATCCTCCAAATTTGAAGAAAATTGGATAAAAACTGATAAAATGGCGACCCAATGAGAGTGTTTTATTTATTTTTAACAACTTTATACAGTGACCTGGATTGTCCTGAAAGGCGCCTATAAATAAAATTTATTATTATTATTATTATTATTATTATTATTATTATTATTATTATTATTATTATTGTTATTATTATTATTAATAATAATAATAATAATGATAATATAATAAAACATGCACAATTTTATTGTTATAAGAGAACAAAATTATTGTACATAATGTTTTGTAACACAATAAATAATTACTACTCAACTCCTGTGTCTTTTTTATTACAAAATACACACATCACAGTGCTTTTCATTTATTGATCATTTTTGTTGAACAGCTGTTTGATTACACTGGGTTACAAAAAATGTTCTTTGCAAGTTGTCTAGGTTTTTTCAACTGAATTAGGACCATTTTGCACCGCTAAATCCAAAAATGACATCTGTTTTTCTCAATCAGGTCAGGTTTTTTTGCTAATTTGATTTTGAAAAATTTGATCTTCTCACAAAATTGATTAAATTTTTGTGACTTTATCAGTTGATTTTTTTATATAGTTCTCACCCAAAATAGGTTTTAAGAGAAAAAAAATAATTTTCTAACAGGATGTATTTATTAAGTGTTACAAACTGTAGCAGAATACGTCAGGCTTGTTTTTGTAAGATCTTCTAGTCAAAGCCATTTCATTCACCTGTAATATTAAAAAAAACATTAATCATAAATTGGCAAAAGTCAAATCTTCAGAACTTGTTTATTGCAAGAAATATGAAAGAATTTTGTATCGTATGATGTGAAAATGCCCATAAATGTAAGCAAAAATGTTAAAAAGCCAATATGTAGTATAGTTCAGAAAGTTGACCTGATTGAGCAAAATTAATGTGATTTTTGGATTCAGCACACCAGAATTATCCTAAATCAGCTCAAAAAACTTAAACAATAAATTTGTTGTTGACCAGTGTTATCAATTCTTATTCTCAGTATTAAGACAATCAACTATTTTGTTCTGAAAACCCTTCTTTTACAGCCCTTTAATTGGAATAATAGAATGGGAACCTGTTATTTCAGTATTATTATGACTAAATATGCACAACTAGACAGATTTTGGTCTGCTCCCTGGCTGCAGAAAATTTGGGAACAATGTGGCAAACGGATGTTTACGTCGAACCGCATGTTTTCAATGGCGCGTTGTTCACCAAAATTCATGTAGTGTCCATACACCAGTATACTTCCAGCAATAATATCGTGTATATGCCTTATAGATATATTGTTATAACTTGTTCACAAATGTTTATTTACTCCTATACCAGGAGTATTTCTAATAATTTCTGATTTGAAAAGGGGCAAGCCTGCGAAATTTTTAGTAGACACCATAAACAAAAATATTTTGGACTTTAAAAGAGAAATATCAGACAAATAAAATGGCCTGTCTGATTTTTTTGATAGAGCAATATTATTTTTTATCTATATCTGCACCCTTCCTGTTGTCCTTTTTTGTGATCAGGCCGTAATTCATTGATAAAACCTACTGTCACCAGTTTGTAAATCAACCATTTGTGACGGTAAACATTCTTTACTCTCGAAAAAGAAATTAACACTTGTTGTACATTCTTCAAAGCTAACCACCCATGTCAGCTAATGTCTTAAACAGTCACGGCTTCACATGCGCCAAAGTACTTTGCGCAGGAAATAAGTGAGGAAGCTGTGTGTTGTGACGCTACTTAAGAAAAAACACACATGGAAAGTCAAATTCCTCCAGTGGTTATTTCTTAGAAGACATGCACTCACATAGATTTGTCGATGAGCAATACACTCTGTCATGTGCAGCCGTCCAGGACATTTATCATGTTCAATTACACAATTACCTTCAGCGGGGATTTACGGACAAATCTTTGCCAAGATTTAAAACCACACATCCCCCATGTAACTTCACTGTACAGCTGGACGCCTTCCTGGAAAACACACATCTCACCTTCTTTCTCTTTGCTCTTGACCACGATGTCTACGCACAAACACATACAGTGCAGCTCATACAATTACACTCTTTTGTGGGTGCTTTACAGTAACATGAAACATGTGGAAATAACAGAAGAAACTGGATGATGGATGGATGGATGGATGGATGGATGACACCTAGCTGAATGTACGGCACCTTTTTAAGTCCAAGACTCATCTACGATGACACATCTCTTGTGATGTTTTAATGGGAATCTGGATGCAATTATTAACTGTCAGACCAAGCCACATGTGGAGGAATTCACTGGTCAGCACAAGGGAGGCCAGTTCGTCATCTGAGGCATTGTGGATTGTTTGGTTTGTTACCGGTTTGACATCAAAAATCATCTGCAGCCTGACCTTTTGTGCTTTTCCCATCATCCATCTATACATATCGTCAAAGGGATGCTCTTTTTTAACAAGAAGTGCATGGAAATAGGTCAACTTAACCCTTAACTATGATCACCAGTGGTGGAGGAGCTACTGAAGCGTAGTACTTAAGTAAAAGTACAATTATCCTGCAAAATATATACTCAAGTAAAAGTAGAAGTACTACATCAACAATCTTAAATAAAGCACTTACTTTACAATTTCATAGTGGCTATTGACACAGTACTGTGGCATGAAATATCAGTTTGTCTATTACCACAGAGCCAATCAGCGCCCTCGTTACATCACGTGTAGACTGGTAACTTGTCACATCCCAAAAAGTACCAAGGCAATCAGATAGCAAATAGATCAGACCTCATGACAGCGGAGATTTAGCACAATTTGTAACAATTCGGACTGCAACTGGTTCCATTCCCAGTCCAAGCAGCATTTTTTTCTGCAGATTTTCAAACTAGGGGGCACAGCACTGAGGGTGCCGGTGGGTAAATCCAACACTGATATAAATCAACCACTGGGACACTGTTCAGAGTGCAGAATTCAGACCACAGCACTTAATACACTGTAGTGACACAAAACTGATTGCATCTAACATGTAGCTCCTCCCACCTCCTCTAGCCTCACTGACTGCACAGAGCAAAGAACACAGTAAAACAGTGGTTCCAACCTTTTTTGGCTAGAGACCCCATTTTAACATCGCAAACTTCTGGCGACCCCAGACATTCAAAATGGAGACTATTTTTTTTTTGCTAAAATTAATTTGTTTTTGATAATGTAACAGTTTGCTATACTATGTTGCAAATAAATGTTAATTTTACATGACATTTAGTCTATATAATGCATATTATTATGGAAAGAGGCAGAAAAAACAGGTGTAGATTATAAAAGTGGGAATTTTATTTTCCTTGGTCGGGATATGTACAGTCAGTTCAGCTTGGATTTACAAGGCTGACAATTAATACTGAACAAACAAGAACTCAAACTATGAATTATGAAAGAGCTGCAGCATCTGAAACTGACCACAATGAACATTTGACAGATAAACAGTACCACAGTGCTTCAGTTTCAGATTCACTGTTTGTCATGTCTTTTATGGATTGGGATTGTCTCTCTCAACTCACCATAGATTTTTTATTAGTAACTTTAAAAAAAAAAAAATTTATCAACTACTAGAAATTTCAGGCGACCCGATTTGAATTCCGGGTGACCCCAAGTGGGGTCCCAACCCCAAGGTTGAAAAACACTGCCATAAAACAATATATAGAGTATTTACAACAATAATTCCTATTCTATACTATATACTACCACTAATTTGTCATTTCTCCCATCAATTGCCACAGTACTGTGGTAGCAAAATGCACAAAAGAATGCACTGAAGTATACACCATATATGACCACAGTACTGTGGCAACAAGAGGCTAATGAGTTAAAAAAAAAAAAAAAAAAAAAAAAAACATAAAGAAGAGGCAAATGAGTTCATGTAACAGTATCAATGATTGGCTCTAGTACAAATGCAAACATTTGATTGGCTCTGTGGCAATAGACAAACTGATATTTTGTGCCATAGTACTGTGGCAGTAGCCATTGCCTTTAAATGCACTTGAAAGTTTTTTTTTTTTTTTTTTTTTAAAGCAAAAGTACTTGTGCAATAGGTGGTGTCAGTGTCACTCTCACTGAGTGTCTCAGTGAAGAATGTAGATATACTGACTTATGCCTCTGTATGATATGAGGTGTTTTCTTTCATGCAAGCAGGAAGTGCTTGCATGAAAGCTTGCAATTCACATAGAAGCCCATTTTTACCGTCTCTTCCTGCACCAATTTTTGTTGAATTATGTTTTTCTTTGCTTTTTTATATTGATTTTTCTTGTTGTATTGGTTTTAAATTTTGATATTCAAAATAAACAATCAATCCATCAAATGACACTATTGCAGAAAAATACGTTTTTATTGTGTCTCATTAGTTTGGTTTTCCATGTCCTTTCAACATGATTTACTTCACAGTATTAGTTTGACATCTGATCTTTCCACTCCAATTGAAACAGAGATTCAGCCAAGTTTACATAAAGCTCAGATTGTCCTGAACAGTTTGGTATACAACACTTGGGTATGACATTATTTGCACCTTAAACCTCTGAGAGTGGAGCACTGAGTGACAGTATAGTAGAAAACACAAATAAACGCCTTTATATTCAAATCCATTCCACTTTACCCAGAGAAGCCTTTTCTTGTGCACAGGCCTTGTCTTGTTTGGGTCAGTTGTTCATCTTTGAAATCATATGGCAGCTGATTTTGACTGGGCAATTACAGCTTTAACAATACACACCACAATTACAGAGCAATAAGCACAAGTCCTAATTGTTAAGCTTCATTTAATCCGACAAGCTGACAACAATAGCGAAAACTCACTCAACGTCTCCATTAGGGACCGCTTTAAGTGTCTCAAGTTGGTTTCCCTCCTCAATGCACTATCTCAAGCAGCCAGGTGGGAACAGAACAATGGCTTCCTTGATTGAGGACCTAAACTGAAAATAGGGTGGATTGGCTCAGGAGAAGAGCGATAATGGCGTTTTAATTGTGGCATTTTGGAGAAATTCCAAATACAAAGGGCATCAGCTGGTGGTCTGGTGGTGGGAAGGTCCACTTTACAACACAAAGACTTCCATTCTGATCTGATGCATATTAAATCAGGTTATTAAACATGAGAGTATTTTTGAAGAATCTCAAAATCATGGCTGTAATATAGGAAGCAGTGTCCTCTGTGCAGTTAGAAAAGGATGTATAAACAAGGAACGGATCCAGAATCTGAAGGTTGATTCTTTTGGAATTTCCTCAGAAAGTGCCTACTCTGAAAGAAGTCCACCTGTGGGCCCATAAAGCAGGGCATTTGAGACTGCAGCTGGCCTGGCTGGTTGACTTCCTGTCGGCTTTACGCACAAATGAATGTGTCTGAATAATGTAATCATATGGTTCTTGTAAACTTAGAAAATGTTGTGAATGAAAACAGACATAGAACCTAAAAACGACCCTTCATTCAGGTCATTAACAGTGCACTTTGTTTCCTTTGGTGCTTTTTCTAACTTTCTTTTTCTTTCAGTTTTTATTGTTTTTATCACTCGCAAACACTAACAACTGCACACCACTCAAAGTTATCTTAAAGGAGTGACATTTTGCTTTTTTAAATGGAATTATGCATTTTAAAACATTTCCCTGTGGTCTACATAAACTGTAAATGCTATGCTTGGGTCTGAATTCTTCATTAATTCAACTCCACAGGTCCATCTTCAACCCTATTTCTGAGTAATGACACCAGAAAGGTCATTTTGAGCGCTGGCCCTTTAAATGCAAATGAGCCACTTCATGCCCCACCCCCTCCAGGTTGTTGACTGTGCTGCTCTGTCCTGTTCAACCACTTGTGTTCGTTAATACAACCAACAACTGAACATTTTAGGTAATTGACTCGAAGTTTGGACATATTTTCAGTATGGACTACAACCGCTGCTGCTGATAAACAATTATGTCGTACTTGGAAAAATGTTCATCGGAAGTCTTGACCTTACATGTGCAAATGTCATGACGTAACTAGTTATAGACGTAACAAATTAAGAAGGAATTAAAACAGGTTGTAGAAATCCACTTGATTTTTGCCAAAATGAATATAAAGATAGCTTTGCAGCATCTGGAGGGTTCAAATTCAAACTTGTTGAACTGTTAGGGTCCAAATACACAAATAAATGAACCAAAGATGAAAATATGAACCCTTTAAAGGAAACGGATTCCCAGTTAAGGCTTTCAGGCTGTTTCTGAATGGGATTTAATTGTCAGGATTGACTTATAATATCATGTGATTACCAGTGGTGGCTGGTGAAATTATTTATTGGTGGGCCATAATATCCAAGTCAGTTTTCAGCCGCACTATAACCACATATCACCACTAGGATACACCAAAATACATGCACCATTATTTTCAAATATTAATTTAAATTAAAACAAAAATACACGGTATATGTTTCCAGTCAAGTATTGTTTTTCAATGTAAATTTCACTTGTCTACATGCACATTTTTCTATGACTATTGTTAATGTCAGGCATGTCCCTGACAAGTGTCTTTTCCACTGATAGTATGGATAACACTGGGTTACAAAAAAAATGTTTTTTGCAAGTTGTCTAGGTTTTTTCAGCTGAATTAGGACCATTTTGCACCGCTAAATCCAAAAATGACATCTGTTTTTCTCAATCAGGTCAGGTTTTTTTTGCTAATTTGATTTTGAAAAATTTGATCTTCTCACAAAATTGATTAAATTTTTGTGACTTTATCAGTTGATTTTTTTATATAGTTCTCACCCAAAATAGGTTTTAAGAGAAAAAAAAATCATTTGATCACTTGATTCCTGTTAGGTACAATGGTGTATGCACCGCAGATGTAGCAAAATAAGTCAGGCTTATTTTTGTAAGATCTTCTAGTCGAAGCCATTTCATTCACCTGTAATATTAAAAAAAAAAAACATTAATCATAAATTGGCAAAAGTCAAATCTTCAGAACTCGGTTATTGCAAGAAATATGAAAGAATTTTGTATCATATGATGTGAAAATGCCCATAAATGTAAGCAAAAATGTTAAAAAGCCAATATGTAGCGTAGTTCAGAAAGTTGACCTGATTGAGCAAAATGAATGTGATTTTTGGATTCAGCACACCAAAATTATCCTAAATCAGCTCAAAAAACTTAAACAATAAATTTGTTGTTGACCAGTCTTATTTATTGTTGATTATTTAAATGCATTTATTCGTAGTTGCTTTCAATAATCCTGTATTTGTGCACTGATTTATTTATGTTTGTCACATTGCACTTTGGATGTGGGTTGATGTCTGTGGTAAGCTGCAAACAAATTGCCCGTATGGGATAAATAAAGTTTTCTGAATCTGAGCCGGTACCATGTAATGGAAACATTGCAATAAACTGCATAAAAAATTGATGCATTTCTAAAGCGGTAACTTTGACATGTTAAATGCTCATATTTTTAGGAAAAGTCAAAAAGTGGGACGCTTTGACATTATGTTAAAATAAAGAAATGCACCATTGAAATGTGTTGCATCGTTCAGGACGGGCTGGTGAAAGCATCAGTAATTATTATCTAATAATATACTGTGTACTGTTCTTTTACTGTCAGTACTTTAGTATATTGGTTCCTCTTTACCATAGTATTTCTTAGGGCTGCTCGATTATAGAAAAAAAAAATAATCACGATTATTTTAGCAATAATTGAAATCACGATTATTAAAAATGATTATTTGTTAACCTTAAAGTTGCTCATTTTTTTCTTGCAAAACAATGTAAAATATACTCCTTAAACATAAATAAAGCTTTTAACCACTAAAACAAAGTATGTTCACTTTTGTAAGAAAAAAAAAATCTTTGAATGCAAATAAGTGTACTGTAAATTCAAGTATGTTTCCTTTTGTAAACAAATAGTGCACTGTAATTAAACTGCTATACACTTGCCATAGAACTGTAGCAATTTAAAAAAAAAAAAACTCACGTAAAGTGCAAATTATAAATTTAAGTATGTTCAATGTAGTATGAAACAGTAAATTCAGTGGTGTGCCGTGAGGTTTCAGTTCAGGCCTTCTGTATACATCAGCCATCTAGAATACGTACGTTTGGGTTATACGGGTTAGGTTAATACGGGAGTTGCAGCGTAAAGAGATTCGGAAACTGAAGATTACATTGCGGACGAAGTTGTTTTTATGTGTTTTAGTTTTTCATAAGATTATGATAAAGGTCGCGGTGGTTCAACTTTAGATGGTTAAAAAGGTTTGTTGTGTTAGCGGTCGGTGCGGACACAACTACGAAACACTTTTTGCACGTGATGTGTTTTTGCTCTTCGTCTTCTTCATCAAACCCAAAGTGATTCCATACAATTGAATTGGACTTGCCTTTTTTGTTTACCAAGCACTTCTGCTGTGATTCTCCTGCCGTTTTTCCAGAACGCTAGGTACAATTTTCCTCTTGGGGTGGACCTGCCGGCTAGCTGGCAGCAGTAGCTTAGAGGGGGGCGGGGCAGAGCAACTCATGGTAGCTTGCGTGCGCGTGAATCAAAACGACTCAAAATTAATTGTTTTTTCTCGATTACATAATTTTTGTAATCGTTGCGTGTAATAATCGAAATCGTAATTGAATTTCGATTAATTGCACAGCCCTAGTATTTCTGCATTGTGATGTTGAGCTTTCACTTCTTCCACCTCTAGGGATTGGTTTCCTCCTTCCTCTCATACTCTCTTTTCTTTTGCCTTGTTCAGTTTGCCTTTATTCAGTCTAACCCCATTTAGCTCCATTTGCCGTTTCCTTTTCTCTCAGTTATATTTCCTCTCATGTTTCCTCTGCCCACCCACTGCACACACTACACCATCTGCTATTCCATCTTCTCTTTTCTTTTGTTTCTTCTTATTTTACTTTATTGTTTAAATAATGGACGTAATAAGGATTAAATGCAATCTGTATCTGGTCTGTTACTCCCAGATAAGAAGAAAAACAACATTAACCAATAAGGCTGTTCTAGTGAATAAGCGATAAAAGGGAAAAGGGGGTTTGGCTCAAGTTTGAGGCTTGAATTTGTGTTTGAAGAGTGTTTTTTTTAAGGAGAAAGATGGAGGGAAATAAACTGGAAATGAGTGACAAATGTGGGAGGCGGTCCATGTTGTAGCATCTGGGACCCCATGTTGAAACAATGCGACCCCTCCACCCTCCAGTCCAGGCCATTAGGAGACTGATGAGTGAACAGTTCGCTGGATCAACTCAGTATGTCTGCTTCTCCCACTGGCTCTTTAATCATTCCTTATCTCCAGCGACAATACCACATCTCAGCCTCTCTCTCTCTCTGTTTTCCTGTCTCTCGCTCTCTCTCATCCATCCCATCCACCGCCGCCCCAACCCTCGCCCTCGGTGTTGTTCATGGGTGGCGCCCTGTTTGTTTTCAGGCCGCGGAACAACACGGCTTTGCGCTGCCATTGTGTGTTGTGTCTAACAACAGCAAGAAATGCCAGGCAGTGATGAATGCTGGGTAAATATAGGCGCTGGCTTCTAAGAGGATATGTGAGGGACTTTTTTTTTTTTTTTTTTAGCGATGTGGCACACAAAGAGGTGACAGCGTACAGGAAAAAGCAACATGAAGCAATTTAGCGGTGGCCACCATGTGCTCCAGAGCAGCTTCAGTGTGGGCTATGGCTTTGATTTTATAATACAGTGTTTCAGTTGAAATACTTCTGTACTTGCACTGGCTGTTTTGAGCACAATAAAGGTGGTAAAAGAAGCATCACTGTAGAAATGTGGAAATGTTCGGAGGTGCACATTTGTTATTGACAGAGCTTTTGGTTGTTTGTAATTAAAATATGTTCCTGGCTTCAAGGTTCTAATAGTTTTGACTTTTTTTTTTTTTTTCTCTAATTCAGTTAGTTTTAATTCACTTTTAGAGCAGGTTTGCTAGTTTTTATTAGTTTTCATTTTTTTTTCTAAATGCTTAGTTTTAGTTTAGTTTTAGTATTAATTTCAGTTTTGTCGTATCTTTTCTCTTCTTCCCCGTCGTATTCAAATAAATCCCAGACAGGACTTTAGTCTCCATGTTTCCAGGTAGAGTGTGGACCAGAAGACGACTGTAAACCAAAAGTGACCACGAGTGATGGACCGTTAAGTGTCGTACGGTGCCGCTAGCTAAAATTGCTAGAGCGAAATAAATCGCTTTCGTATCAATCCGATGTTGACAAAGACGAAAACGAAGGGAATTTGATCCATAAATTTTATAAGTTTTAGTTTTGCAGACACACAATAAAGTTTCAGTTATTGTTTTTTTCTTTTAATTATAGTTTTGATTTATTTCAGTTAACGAAAATGTTTTTTCAATTCTACTTTTCGTCATTTCATTAGTTTTAACGATAATAACCTTGGTATTGGATCGATACCAAAATATGCAGTATGACACATTACTATCTACAACCACTGACAATGTTAAATATGAGTTTTAGCAGTGGTTCCATGTTACAGGAGGTGACGGTGTTTCAATATTTACTATAGCGCCTCTGAACATCCTAAGTTTTAGTTCGTTTTGTAAACACACAATACAGTTTCAGTTTTCGTTTTTTTCTTTTAATTATAGTTTTTATTTATTTCAGTAAACAAAAATGGTTTTTCAATTCTAGTTTTCGTCATTTCGTTAGTTTTCGTTAATAATAACCTTGACTGGCTTACAAGTTATGAAACTGAATAACGTGTTTTATTACAAACTATGCAAATAATGTTCCGAGCCAAAAAAAGATCACTCCCAGACTTGTCCAAAAGTTATTTCGATAAAGTAAAGCAGGTATGATTTCAGAGGTGTTTGCATGTTTACTGGGACTGTCAGAATTAACACATTGACGTGGATTAATCCATCATCATGATTAATCTGATTGAAAATTTTAACACAATTAACTCATCTGCAGCGTAGAATGACTCGGAACATCTCTGCCAACGCATTTCAGTCATTTTGTCCGAGTAGAGTTAGTGTTGCACATGTGCAGATGGGCAATTGATCGGTAGTGACAGGCCGCAGAACCAACCCATAAGGATGGAAGACACTGAACAGCACATTGGTCCTCTGGATGGAAATATGAGGAGAAAAAAAACCAAGATGGAACAGTCGACCGACATAAAGTATTATACACACTCTGCAGGAAGGAGTTTTCTTTTCACCGAAGAACTTCCAGCTTAAAATATCACATTTACACCAAGCATATGTTAGTCTGCAATTCTGCTAGCACTTTGGCTAACGTATCGCTCAGCTTGCGACAAACTTCGTTAAGTGCATATGCGACCAGACTATTCCCTCCGCGTTGTGTTATTGGAAGGGCATAAACTCGGGACACAGTGATCTCATGCGGCGGCAGTCTCCATTTATTTACCCTGGACAACAGGATTATAAAGACAGTTAGCTGGGATGCTAAATTAGGTCCTGTACCCAGATCTACAATGATGAAAACATCATGTCAACACCGCGCGGCACAGACAACAAAACCGACAAGTTCAACATCAAAGTAAACACAACTTAACAAACATGGATAACACAAATAATAAGAAACATCAGCAAATAAATTTACAAATACACGGGATATGACAATATGAACACTGACCTCCCACCAGAGACAACATGAAAAAAGGGAGAGCTATGGGCACACAGGGAATTTATACACGAACACTTTGGGGGGGACACATGAAGAAGAAGTGGGTGTGGCTGGAGGACTAACACCCCAAACAAACTGTACAATAAGGAAGACACCAGATATGTATAAACTATGAATGAAAATGACAATTTAACCCAATTTTGTGTAATTATATAAACATATATATTGAACAGGTTACACATATATACTTCCTTCTTTCTTGAGTCTGTCTGCTCATGCAAAATGAAACATGATTAAAATAGATTAAAAATGAATGATATTTAATCATGATCAGTCAAGATTAATCCTCAGCCACCCTGTGATTAATCTGATTAAAAATTTTAGTCGTTTGACAGCACTAATGTTTACGATACAAAAAGCCATTAAAAACGTATATAAAGAAAATATATTTCTGTAATTGGGGTTAAACTATGGAATGACAAATTTAAATATGTGCAATTCACTAATGGTTTTCAAAACAGTGGTTTGGAAATATATAGGTACACTCACTGTTCATGCAGAGGTGGACTTTACAGACCCTGTAGACCACATTAAACCTCAGATTGTTGACTCACTGTAACCGTTGCTGTCACTGTCTTGTAATGTGTGTGGAAATGACCAAAAATAGTCACTTGCCCGATAAAGGGTTAATTGCATATATTTAATTTTCTTGTCTTTTATTATAATTGTATGTATGCTGTATTTTATGTTTTCTTCTGCATGTTGCTTGTTTTGTTTTTATTTTGTAAAACACACACCTTTGTGTGTGAAATGTAGGGCTGGGTATCATGGCCAATTTCCATAATCGATTCAATTTCGATTCATAAGGTTCTGAATCGATTAATCACGATTCGATTCAGTATCGATTCGATTCAGTATTAATTGATTGATTCAGATTGATTTAGTGATACCAAAGTACAATTTTGAGTTGTAACCTGATTATTTGACTACCACAGTCATGCAACGCATCAATACTGGAATCAATATTGATATTAGAAAGGAAATAAATCTGACATTTCAGCAGGAAGTAGCTGAATCAGCTCTGAAATAATGAACAGGACACAAACATTGCCATGTTTTTACAGTGGATCAGAACGAGCTTCGTCATCTTTATTCTGTTTTATGGCTGGAGGCTTCTACACATTAGGGAAGGGGGGGGGGGGGATGCTCCGCGATTGTTGGTCGGAGCAGAGCGGGGCTAGGGGGTGTGCGCGCTAGGTGAATGTCGGTCGTGGAGCGCACACTCCGCGGGGGGGGGGGGGGGGGGGGGGGGGGGGGGGGGTAGCGTAACAGTCGGTCATTGTCGCTTCACTATTCCTCTAAGTCCATACTCAGCCACAGGGGATAGTATGGATCCAACTTATTATTCCAAGAACGACCGGCTTCTGCGACTCGCCGGACGGCCACTTCCTTCACACTGCGGGTTCGAGTTTGAGGCTGGAGGACCTCCAGTGGAAAGGGTTTCCCCACCGCGTCTTTTTCCACGTCTTTTTCGAAAGTGAGACCAAGTCTTCCTCAGGGGTTCACAGACGGAGCTGCCTGCAGTTCCGCGTACTCCCGGTCCTGCTCTGAAAGATCGATCTCATCCACTATTAATCGATTACGCAAAATTGAAATGTGCCTAAATAAACTCAGCTTACCTTGACTTCATTTTTAACAGTGTCCACAATTTTAATTGATCTTGTTGGTTATGTAAGCAACTTTAATTGTTGCTGTTGCTATTCGAGAACTTTTTTTTTTTTTTTTGGTCTGAAAACATGTTGTTTGGCTTTCAAAATGCACACCAGCCTGTCTTGGTAGAAGTGTGTGATTGCTCAGATGTGTTTACAGATAATGGTGGAATATTTTGCATGTCCCTGATGTAGATGACAGCCTCATGTCCTTGGGGAGTGAATGTAAAAAGTACACTAATTAGAATCCATTTTTAACACAAGTAAATTAAAGTTAAGTGACAAACAAGCTCCCAGATATGTTCATGGTCAAATGATGCTAAGTCGCCAATTAAAAAAGGAGAATATTGTGATTATCATTTCTAAGACGTGCTCTAATCTGTGAAATTCATGCACTTCACCTGATTTAAATACACAATATACAAAGAAGTGTACAAACGAAAGGATCTGAAATGAGACGCAGAGAAGGGAGGGGATGAACACTATGCGAACTAAACTAAAGATATTCCCTCATCTGGTGTTTCAGTGGTGGTGGTGGAGTGGATTTAAGGCATCGGCCCTAAATCTCCCATAGGTGTTCATTTGGGGTAGGTTGTGTCTGCTTGTGAAGCCTATGGCGAAGGAAGACTTATCTGACCAGATCACTTTACTCCCACATCTTTGCAGTCCAGCGCCGATGGTTTTTGCACCACTGAACTTTCAAATGTGCATTCGTCTTCGTAATGAGGGGTTTATGCTCTGTCGCTTTACTATAATATCCATGCGTATGTAACTGTGGACACGGTGCTCACAGCCTAATCATTTCCTACACTGTTATTTTCATCCAAATGAGAACAAGTTGTTTTTTTCAGGGTTTTTTTTTTTTTTTTTTTTTTTCAGTGCATACAACACTGTTACTCAAAAGTCTTTCAACAGTAGAAGTACAGACACTTGTGTAAAAAGACTAAAATGTACTCAAAGGATACATTTGTGGTGTTTTTTTTTAGGTTAAAACAGTATCTATAACTCTAACACTGTCATGATAAAAGTATGTTTTATAATTCCAGAGTCAATATAGTGTATCCTACCATCATTTTAATTTGAAACATAATTGGAGATGATGAGTCCAGGTTTGGTTTTCTTCATTGACAAGACTTCCAGATGTTGTTGGCAGCTACATAAACCAGCTGTTGTTTACCAAGAAACAGTTGGAGTATGTTCTTAACCCGTAAAGGCCCAGTGTTACTTTTGTGTTATTTTTCAAATGATTTTTTTTTTCTCTATATTTAACATTTTTAAGTGATTTGTCACTGTTTATTATAAAATTTTGACTCCATACACTGCAAAAATCTAAAGCTTACCAAGTGAATTTTTCTCATTTCTAGTCAAAATACCACATCACGCTTAAAAAAAAACCATAATCACCTAAAGAGTAACTTTTCAATGAGATATAAGAACTTATTTATAGACAATAGATCTTGAAAATCTTATTTCAAGAAATCTTACCAAGATCATTTTCACTTGTTCCATTGGCAGATTTTTTTTTTTTTTTGCTTGAATTAAGCAAAAATAAATAAATAAATAAAAATCTGCCAATAGAACAAGTGAAAATGATCTTGGTAAGATTTCTTGAAATAAGATTTTCTTATTTCTTATTTTCTTATATCTATAGTTCTGATATCTCACTGAAAAGCTACTTATTATGTCTTATTTTAAGTGTGATGAGATATTTTGACTAGAAATGAGAAAAATACACCTGGTAAGATTTAGATTTTTGCAGTGCATTGCATTTTTCCAGTAAAACAGGCATTTTCCAATATTTCTCCCCCATTTTTTTGTTTATTTAGAAAAGCAAATCATACAAAACTTCCCTTTCAGGTACATTTCAATGTCCACAACTCAATTGTGGATGAAAGAGTGATCACTGGTAATCCAAGTTTTTGGTAGAATAAAAGAACAATTACAACAGAGGAGCAGTGGGCTTGATCTGTATATTGCTCTGATTTATTCAAATTACAGCAATTACAGGTTTTACATAGTCTGTCCATTTTGACCAAATAGAAAAAAGATTCCCTTTGACCCTTGAAAGAAAATGACAACTTTTCCAGAATGTCAGTATTCTGTACAGTATCGATCCATTCTTCAGCTGTAGGAGCTTCAGGCTTCAAGCATTTTTTAGTGCTAGTCTTTTTGCTTGTTGCCAAAAGCAGTGGCAGCAGTTTTTTTTTTTTTTTTTTTTTTTATCTTTCAAAGTCCAATTATCACATGAAATGTCTCCTAAGTATAGGGCTTCACACTTACAACTGCAGAAAACATGTATTTTCCAATATATAATGTACTGATCATGTAGGTGTTCATAACAACTGAGATTAAAGTTGATTGTTATTATATCAAAAAACAGAGAAAAATGAAGAAAAAAGTGACTTTTTCAGTAAAATACATCATTAACTGAACATAAACCCAGTGTCTCCATCCACTGTCATTGATCCAACTCCATGGGTTTTACTGGTGAATCAATGTTGTTGAAGATGACGGTGTTTCCACGGTAACTACGGAGCTTCTGAACGTCCAAATGGGTCATATCTGATGACCATGAAAAGATGATAAACTGTATTTTACACCAATTATTTATATGTAATGA
>NC_043977.1:36863626-36896394 GCF_902148855.1 Sphaeramia orbicularis
TACAGTACAACAAATTATTAAGTCATTCATTTTCTGAACCCACTTTATCCTCACTAGGGTCACGGGGGTCGCTTGGAGCCTATCCCAGCTACTTACGGGCGAAGGCGGGGTACACCCTGGACATGTCACCGGTTCATCACAGGGCTGATATATAGAGACAAACAATCACTCTCACATTTACAACTATGGGTGTATTAACCAGTTAACCTATCAGAGTATGTCTTTGGATGGTGGGAGAGAACATGCAAACTCCACACAGAAATGTCCCACCCCCATGGACTGGTGTTGGAATCGAACCCAGGACCTTCTTACTGTGAGGCACCAGTGCTATCCACTGCACCACCGTGTCGCCCAGAGTTTTGTACATGTGTGACGTAAAAGGAGTTTAAGAAGAAACTTTTTTTTTTTTATGTCTAAAAATATCATTTTGTTTCTCTGGATATTTTCCTCACATCTCTCTTCACATTTGGCAGCTTGAAGACACTCAGATAAGCTGTAATTAAGTGAACACCCTCAGTGGGACAGCTGAACAGAACATAGACATCATTAATGATAGTTCTAACATCTGTGCTTTTCAACAACCCAGAACTTAAATTTGACATCATTTCCCCAACTAGGGTGTCATGTACTTTTTCCCATAACTTCAAAGACAAGTGTTTCTAATTCCGTGCAGTTCCGAGTTGTAGAAATGGGCGGCTTCTTCTTGACTTTGTTCTCATACTATTACACCATCAAGATATTCAGGTTTCTGCCTTTATTTTAACCCTTTCGTGCATAGTGGTCACTCCAGTGGTCAGTTCTTCTCCAGCTGTTCTCTTATATATTCATGGGTTTTGTTGTTTTAGTTCCACATCAGCCAACACAGTGAACACTCATGCACCATCCCATACACTGACATTCATACCATTACTGTAACTTTGCTGTTCTGGATAAACCTGATCTGCAGTAACATGTCTGAGTGTAAATCAATTGCTAATTGTTATTACACCAGGGGTGTCAAACATGCAACCCGGGGGCCAAATGCGACCCGCCAAAGGTTCCAATCCGGCCTGTGGGATGCATTTGCAAAGTGCAAGTTAGGGCATCAAACTCAAAAATAATATCATCATAACCTATAAATAATGACAACACCATTTTTTTCTCTTTGATTTAGTGCAAAAAACATTAAATTATAAAAAGGTTTACATTAATAAACTATCCTTTAACAATAAAATGTGAATAACTTGAACAAAATGAAGAAAATTAAGTGCAATTTTAACAATTTTCTGTCTGTTACTAAATGTTTTGTGCATATGTATAAATGATAAGTCAAAGGTTGCGTTTTAAATACATGTTTCTTAGCTTCAAAAATTAAACATATGGTGTCCAAATGACACCATATGGACATTTTTGTAATTCCATGAAAAATAACTTAATAATAAAAAAATAATAATAATAATAAATAAATAAAAAATCAATCCCATTGTTTTTTCATGCCTATAGAGGAATAAAAACACTCAGGAAAAAAAAAATCTTGACTAAGGTTCTCATAATATTGATAAAATTGTGCTTATATTACTTAACAAATTCCATTTTTTTCAGGTTTCGTTTGGATGGTTTGAAAATGTAAATATTGGCATAACTGAACGTTATTTTTTGCACTGAAACAATTTGGAGTTGTCATTATTTCTTGGCTATCAAGCTATTATTTTACTTCAGATTACATTGGGCTGAATGTGGACCCCGGAAGAAAATGAGTTTGACACCCCTGTATTAGACTGTAATTAACAGTTTTCTTAAACATTTTTTTTATATATACAGGGTGGGGAAGCAAAATTTACAATATTTTGAGGCAGGGATTGAAAGACAGTGTATGACCAATTAGTTTATTGAAAATCATGAGAATTTATTTGCCACAAGAAAATGTACATAATAGAAAATGTTTTTATTCTATGTGTCCTCCTTCTTTCTCAATAACTGCCTTCACACACTTCCTGAAACTTGCGCAAGTGTTCCTCAAATATTCGGGTGACAACTTCTCCCATTCTTCTTTAATAGTATCTTACAGACTTTCTCGTAATAGTTTTGCTCATAGTCATTCTCTTCTTTCCATTATAAACAGTCTTTATGGACACTCCAACTATTTTTGAAATCTCCTTTGGTGTGACGAGTGCATTCAGCAAATCACACACTCTTTGACGTTTGCTTTCCTGATTACTCATATGGGCAAAAGTTTCTGAAAAGGTATGGATAATAGTGTTAGGTATGATTATGACATCAATATATGTTTGGTTCAAAACAACTGACGTAGTGCCTGCTGAGAAAAAACAACTAAATGTTCATTGTAAATTTTGCTTCCCCACCCTGTATATTATCTCCATGAAGTGAGTAAGAACTAGTATTAGAGTATGATAAAAGGTGAGAAA
Source organism: Sphaeramia orbicularis (assembly GCF_902148855.1). Taxonomy (NCBI): domain Eukaryota; kingdom Metazoa; phylum Chordata; class Actinopteri; order Kurtiformes; family Apogonidae; genus Sphaeramia; species Sphaeramia orbicularis. The sequence goes on from NC_043977.1 coordinate 36,866,032, forward strand.
ACATCAGATTAGTTACATTAAAAATCCTTTCGTTTCATAGTTTTCACACAGTGTATCGCTATCTGATATTGTGTTTTAAATACATGTTTCTTTGCTTCAAAAATTAAACATATGGTGTCCAAATGACACCACATGGACATTTTTATAACTCCATGAAAAATAAGTTAATTAAAAAAAAAAAAAAATCAATCTCATTGTTTTTTCATGCCTAAAGAGGAATAAAAACACTCAGGAAAAAAATCTTGACTAAGGTTCTCATAATTCATGCGTCAAAGGGTTAAGAGAATAGTCTCACTGAGGTGGTTACATGGAAAATGAAAATTAATATTCTTGCAGCTGTGGTTTGTCCATTTTAAATAAAAAGCATTCTAGAATGTCATTCAACAGTTTTCCATCTTTGCATCTGAACAGGCGTCCCTCAATGACCCCCAAACATCAATTTTATGTCTCATCAGGAAACAAATGTTTAAAAAATACATCTGTAATTGCCATAATAATTGATGTGTCTGAAAGTCTTTTTTTGTGCTGTGTATTTTTTTTTTTTTTTTTTTTTACATCGTTTTTGTTTTTAACCCATAAAGAACCAAACATCCAATGTCGACCAAAACCATCTACTGATCTAAACTGTTTAATAGCTGTTGATCCACTAATCCTATCAATAATTGGTGTAAAATGCAATTTGTCGTCTTTTCATGGTCATCAGATACGACCCATTTGGACGTTCAGTGGCTTCAGATAGATGTCGAACTGGGGAGACGCCGAGATGTGGCCGAGCTGTTCTGACTTTGGGCAGGGGACTCTTTCACCATTCCACAAATGTTAGCATGGATCGACAGGCTGACTCTGGAGGGGTTAGCAACACCGCTATGCTCTGGGTTTTTCAAGTTATACGTCACACTATACACTGTACTGCATCAGTGCCCCTTTGATTCAGGAACACAGGTCCACTGTGTAAAAGTCCAGCCTGTCTCACTTCTGTTACTCTTTTGGTTTGGATGTCGGCTAAAATTTACTTAGGGGGTCAAATGAGTGGCCATTTTTGTCAAAAAAAAAAACCCAAAACAAAACGCAAGAAATGCATAGAACTGTGTTGAAATATGCTAATACATTTGTGCACAGACTACTGATATTATTTGACAGTGGAAGCTATATTTTTCAGAAATATTGGATTTTGAATAGCACGTGTACAGTACAGGCCAAAAAGTTTGGACACACCTTCTCATTCTTCGCATTTCTTTATTTTCATGACTATTTACATTGTAGATTCTCACTGAAGGCATCAAAACTATGAATGAACACATGTGGAATTATGTACTTAACAAAAAAGTGTGAAATACTGAAAACATATCTTATATTCTAGTTTCTTCAAAGTAGCCACCCTTAGCTCTGATGACTGTTTTGCACACTCTTGCATTCTCTTGATGAGCTTCAAGAGGTAGTCACCTGAAATGGTTTTCCAACAGTCTTGAAGAAGTTCCCAGAGATGCTTAGCACTTGTTGGCCCTTTTGCCTTCACTCTGCGGTCCAGCTCACCCCAAACCATCTCAACTGGGTTCAGGTCCGGTGACTGTAGAGGCGAAGAATGAGAAGGTGTGTCCAAACTTTTGGCCTGTACTGTATGTGAAAACTTTTGCTGGTGGATGGATGTGATTTTACCCACAATGATCTGGTCAGTACCAGTGCTTTATTAGGAATAAAGTTATATACTTACTATTGCTAATTCTCCTCTTATTCATAAATGTTAGTATTGTGGATGTAAAACAATAACAGCTGACACAAAAACACAAAATGTGTCATGTTACGCCCCGGCCTAGGGGTTCACCAGGGCGAACATAATAGGCTCAACTTTTGTCCCCTCCCAGCTCCCAAGCACACACGTCAGTCAAAAACTAAGATTCACAATATTTATTATCAGTATTTTGTTCAACTAAGGAAGGGTTAGGGGAGGGAGCAGCTAAAACAACAAACAAAATATCTTCTTTTACAATTTACTAACTTACCTAACCAAAATAAATGCAGGAAATAAAATACAGAAAACTTACCTAACTACAAAAACAGGAGAAAAGGTGAAAACAAAAGAGCCGACCTCCCCTACCAGAAAAAGGTTCAATTTAACAAAACTATTTACAACTACAAACAATCAGATTTTTCCAGGATCGAAGACTGACGGTCACACACACGAACACAGGGTTGGGAGCTGACAGGAGGCAAGAGCGAGCGAGGACAGAAGTTCCAGGGCCATTTTTAAAGGGCTGGGCAATCATGATCCACCAATCAGCAACCTGCAATAGACAGACACAAAAGGGCACAGCACACCTACAGGACGGGGGAGAGCACACACACTAAACAGAAAACACATACATATACATATAAATAGATAAATTATGACCCAGGGTCATAACAGTCAGTGGACGGATGTGACATGGTTGTTACAGATCCCATCATACTGATGCTTGGCAGCCATGTCACCGTTTCCACAAATGATCCCTGTGCAAAAACTAGGATCAGAATTATTTATTGTATTGTTTATCATCATACTAAAGAGTAATAACAATATAGAATTGTTATTTCTTTATAAAAATGCTTATTATTTGAAAACTGTTGATTTAAAAAGTGACATGTGACATTCTTAATGTATGTATTGGCGTAACATAAGCAGGATGGATCAGCACCATACTCCATATTGCAACCTGTAAAAAAAGTAAGAAAAAATAGTAAGAAAAACTGGGGAATCTAAAAGAATAGAATATTTGTTTTTCAGGTAAATTCAGTTCAAATATAACTTGGCCATTTGTGACATGAAAATATAGCATTAATTGTGATGAAATTGCTCATTTTTGACCTGAAAACATAGTTCATATGACCATCAACATGTTGCAACAGAACTGAAATCCTGTAAATTTGCAGAACTTGCATTTACCAACACAAAGTTCCTTTGGGGATTCACTTATATTGATTTCTTATGCACAAAGACATAAATAAGACCTCTAAGCAAATTGTAGCCGATGTGTAAATAGGTCGCCTTTTTTCCGGGATCTCAGTGTAAAAGTGGCTGTACATTAAAATGTTAAAAAAAAAAAAAGAAAAAGTTAATAAAGTTAATTGATTATCGATGTAGCTGACCAGAACATATGATATTTAGCTGAAAAACATCAATCCATTAGTCCTTGAAGGGGTTGCAGGGGTGCTGGAGCCAATTTTTGCTACTTATGGGTGATGGTGAGCAAATTCTACACAGAAAGATGCAAGAATTCAGACTAAATATGACAAAAACTAAAATAATTAAAGCTGTGTTGCTTTCAGGATGAATTTTGTTTTTGATTTTGAAAGCAATACATCTTTTGAGGCTCATGCAAATTTCCAAAAGGGAACATGCCTTGTTCCCCAATCCACGATTCTACCATTGAGCTTCGGTGACGGTAGCTGTTTGTCCTGCCTTTAGTCATTATGCTAAGCTAGGCTAACCAGAGCCTACCTTCAGATCAGTGGGCGACTTCATACATAAACATTAGCGGGATATCAGTCCTGTCAACTCATGCTCAAAGACAGCATATAATAACATTTCCAAATATGTTTACCTATTCTTTCTAAATGCTTCTTCTACAGGAAGAAAAACAATTTATCATCCAGTTGATTTAAAGAGGGCCTGAAAGCACGCCCACGTAGAATAAATGTAATTTCACGTCGGATTATCTGTTGTTTTTTTTTTGCCGTCACCGACACACCTGCAGGGTCTTTGCCGGTAATTCAAAGTTTATTAATTCAGCGCAGAACTGCTCATATCTTTCCTTTGTCAAGCTTCATCCCCAATTAAAATATGCTTTGAGAGCTTTTGATGCAGGCATCCCTTGAAGAACTGTCAATATCAATACAAGCATAATCCGCTTGAATTTCAATTCTTCATTATTGCACAGCATCCAGACCACCCTGATTTACCTAATATGCTTCACACCGTTCCCCCCCCTCCCCTTTCCTGCTGTATAGTTGTCTACGATTGCCTTTGAACACGCTTCACGGAATCAATCTTTCTCTCAGTTTTTATCCACTTTCTAACACTTTCAGTCAGGGTCTCCTTCCCCTGGGAGGGATGTCATGGATTTAATTGCTGCCAGGTGATGAGGAGCTTGGAAAAAACAGAATTAACCTTGTCAGCCCAGAGCCATCCCTCTCTCCCCACCTCCTTCTCTTCTCTATCCAATGCATCAATTAAAGTTAAGCCAGTGTGGCCCTGGGTTTCAGCAGGCTCACAGTCAGGTACATGAAGGAAGACGGAGAGTGGGGGAAATGTGATGGCTACAGTAGAGAAGGGAACGAGTGGGATTTACAGGGAGAAACTGACAAACGGACAGAGAGGATGAAGAGGGAAGACAGAGAAACAAGACAATGAGCTGGTGAGAGATAGACACACAAGCCTGGCAGATAGACTGGAGGAGGAGGAGGAGGAGGAGGATAAAGTGGGATTCAGCTGTTGTTGGATTAAAAAGCGAGGACGATGGTGCATGAGGGGAGAGACAGAGAATATGAGGATACACAGAAACAAGTTGGGTTTTATTCACAACTAGAAAAGCACTCGGAGAGCGCAGACCCCCGTCAAGGCAGATCAGCCCCCCCCCACCCTGATCACCACGAACTTTTAATAATTTGTTCTGTGAGACGTATCTTACATTAAATGGAAGTTGAATGTGTGACTTTAAATTAGGGATGCACCGATACCACTTTTTTCCAGACAGAGTACAAGTACTTACATTTGAGTACTTGCTGATACCGAGTACCGATACTAGTACTTAATAATCCCATTCCAGTTCTTAGTTCCTTTTGTAAATGTGCTTTATTGTCGTTGTCATTAGTCTGACTGGAACAAAGTGCTGCTACTGACATTTAATGTGTCGGAATGAGCGTTTCTCAATTAATCCACCAGGGGGCGCCGCTCTGAATTAACCATACTGCACAAATACCACAAAGAAGAGTAAAGTTTTTTGAGAAGAAGAAGAAGAAGAAAGTCAGTAATAATAAGATGGAGACGACAGAGGTAACACTAATGTGATACTAATATTGCAGCGTTTTCACTGGTAAGGTTTAAAAGTTTAGCTTCAGCAGGTAGAGAAAAGAGAAATGAGCGATAAGTTTCGTTTTCACTTCTGTTGGCGGCGGTCCGCACTGCTCCATATATCCGCTGGTATTCTCTGTCTGTTTACGCATCCGCGAGCGCCTGGTAAATGGATGGAATGTACGCAGAGGACGGACAGAACGCTGCGTTCGTATCTGTCTGTGTCTTTAACGTTACTTGCAGTCAGCGTTACTTTTATCACCGTCATTTATTTTGAAAAATCTCCACACTCTTCAGACTCCACACACATTATTCCACTGCGCGTACCTGCTGCACTGAACTGTGAATGTCACATGGACGTAAGTGGTATCGGTGCATTTGTATCGGATTACTTTTACGTGTATACACACTGAGTATCGGAGCAATGCCGATACTCGTATCGGTATCGGTGCATCCCTACTTTAAATCATGCTCTAAAATGTCAGATGACCATCATACATCATGAACCAAAATGTAAAGAAGAAATGAAATATTCTAAGTCAGGGGTGTCAAACTCATTTTCTTTCAGGGGCCACATTAAGCCCAAATTGATCTTCAGTGGGCTGGACCAGTAAACAATAGCATAATAACCTGTAAATAATGACGACTCCAAATTTTTTCCTCTTTGTTTTAGTGCAATCAAGATTAAATTCTAAAAATATGTACATTTGCAAACTATCCAAACAAAAATGATGTGAATAATCTGAAAAAAACTGAAATTTATTGAGAAAAATAAGTGCAATTTTAACAATATTACACCTCAATTTACCATTTATACCTGCATATTATGGATTGGATCCACAAAGGCACAAATATTCATAACAGGAAGAATAATGTTAAATTTCACTTTCAAAATTTCAGGTTTTTTGCATTTTTATTGCTAAAGAATAGTAAAAACTCAACAAATCTGCACAAAGCATTGGAAGGCGACACGGTGGTGCAGTGGATAGCACTCGCTGCCTCACAGCAAGAAGGTCCTGGGTTTGATTCCAACACCAGTCGATGGGGGGTGGGACCCTTTCTGTGTGGAGTTTGGATGTTTATCCCGTGTCTGCGTGGGTTCTCTCCGGGTACTCCGGCTTCCTCCCACCATCCAAACACATGCACTGATAGGTTAACTGGTTAGTCTAAATGTCCATAGGTGTGAATGTGAGAGTGATTGTTTGTCTCTATATGTTCAGCCCTTCGATGAACTGGCGACTTGTCCAGGGTGTACCCCGCCTTCGCCCCTATGTAGCTGGGATGGGGCTCCAAGCGACCCCCGTGACCCTAGTGAGAATAAAGCGGGTTCAGAAAATGAATGAATGAATGCACAAAGCATCAGTTGATTCAGAGAGCTACGTTCCGATATATTGACAGGATTTGGTGTGTATAATTTATCAGCTCCAATACAGAAAAAAACACACAAACTTCTCATGTGCTTTTTTCAAGCATCAGTATGCGACAGGTCACCTACTGTGGTGGCAGTGGCTTTGGTAACAGCGCAGGATGGTCTTTGTGATGGAGATTTCCGATCTCTGTTTTATATCTTTGGGAAAACTCAAGGGAACCATGCAGAGATGTCCAAGTCCATGACCATTCCCCATAATCCATGTGACATATTTTGACATGTTTTCAAATGTCATCTCCACTGATGACATCCCTGGTCAACAGGGGGTATGGGATCACCTACTGATGCAGCCCAAAAAGCAGTTTACATGTTAAAATCTATAAAGCTGGCAGAAGTTTTGCTTTCTACACATACCCAGCTTGTAAAATGTATTAAAACACATTAGTATTTGTTTTCCAAAGGGACACATTACAGTTTTAAGGCTTATAATGGGCTGTTAATTTCATTTATTGCCTTTTTTTCCTCACCATTATGATAACAATATGTTACTTCCTGCGGTGCAAAATTGTCTGAATAATGCTTCAGAGGGTGAAGTAACAGCTTGCTCTAACACCGTCTTTATACATGCAGATGGTTTTGTAAGTAATAAACAAAAGTCAGGGCACCACTCTCTCAAGGCTTCATTTGTTTCTCCTGCTGTGGAAGGAGAAAATAATTTAACAAAAAAAAAAAAACATATATTTTTTTGAGTGATTTAACAAGAAGCAAGTTATGGTTTCATAAGATACAAGTTGTTTTTTTTTTTGTTTTTTTTTTTCCAAAATGGCTGTTACCTCATACTGGAAACAATCAAAATCTTACCAAGTGTATTTTTCTCATTTCTAGTCAAAATATCTCATCACACTTAAATAAGACATAATCACCTAAAGAGTAGCTTTTCAGTGAGATATAAGAACTTATTTTTAGACAATAGATCTTGAAAATCTTATTTCAAGAAATCTTACCAAGATAATTACCTCCGCCAAGGAGGTTATGTTTTTGCCAGGGTTTGTTTGTCTGTCTGTCTGTCGGTCTGTTTGTCTGTCCGTTAGTGTGCAACATAACTCAAAAAGTTATGGACAGATTTGGATGAAATTTTCAGGGTTTGTTGGAAATGGGATAAGGAAGAAATGATTAAATTTTGGTGGTGATTGGGGGTGGGGGGGCCCACGGGGGGGCCCATTTCCATCAAACCCTGAAAATTTCATCAAAATCTGTCCATAACTTTTTGAGTTATGTTGCACACTAACGGACAGACAGACAGACAGACAGACAGACAGACAAACAAACAAACCCTGGCAAAAACATAACCTCCTTGGCGTGGGGGGGGCCACAGGGGGGGCCACTGATCAGCCTTGACAGAGGTCTGTGCTCTCCGAGTGCTTCTAGTTTGTTTGTCTGTCTGTCTGTCCGTTAGTGTACAACATAACTCAAAAAGTTATGGACAGATTTTGATGAAATTTTCAGGGTTTGTTGGAAATGGATAAGGAAGAAATGATTAAATTTTGGTGATGATCGGGGGTGGGGGGGCACAGACCAGAAAATTTCATCAAAATCTGTCCATAACTTTTGAGTTATGTTGCCACACTAACGGACAGACAAACAAACAGACAGACAAACAAACCCTGGCAAAAACATAACTTCCTTGGCGTGGGGGGGCCCACGGGGGGGCGCCACTGATCAGCCTTGGCGGAGGTCTGCGCTCTCCGAGTGCTTCTAGTTTTCATTTGTTCCATTGGCAGATTTTTTGGCTTAATTCAATTCCATTTTGCTTAATTCAAGCAAAAAAAATTTGCCAATGGAAACAAGTATACATTGGGGTATATCCGCGGTGGTGCAGTCCATAACTAATGTAACATACGCTGGCATGAAAGGAAACTGAAACTTAACATGCTTTCAACATCTGACTCCCGACTTCTATGCCTCTGCTATACAGCAAATCTTAAACAAAATTTTCATAATTTCTAACCTGTATCCACTGGACCCCCTGCACTGCTCTATAGGCCCCCCACAAACACTGGAGCCCATGAATTTGTCATGTTCATCAGTCTTGGTTGTGTGATGGGAGACTGTTCTGGGCCGAATCTGTAACCAGCACAACTCCAGAACTGCTAGAGAGAGCTGCAAAGACGGATCAGATGCAGATTTGGTCCAAAGTCAGAAACGGATGTAAACTATAAACGGATGTAAAGGCTTTAATGCGGATTGCTATCTGGGGGTGGCTATCCCTCCACCAATCAGACTGTTTGACACAGTGAGGGGTAGTGGGCGATTACACATGTTGAATCGTCCGAAAGACTGGCGACGGCATTAACGACGGCCCATCGCTTAGAACACACCAAGCAGACCATGTCACCGACCTCGCCAGACTGCCCGACGACGTCCGCTGCCGAAAATCGGGTTGGTGTGTCTTCGCCTTAAGATGTAAGATGTGGAAAAAGTTGCACCATATACTTCATAATCAACAAAAATACAGCAGGAAATATTCGGTTGGGTCAGTGTTGATCTCCAGTGTTCAGAGTATGACAGTTGGTCGACTCGGGGGAATGCTCTGTATGCACAGATAACTGTTTGCGGTTCACCTGTCCTCACAGTGCTGTCTTTGTGTGATCCTCTAGACCCCTGACGCCAGGTCTGTGCCCCCTGACAGTGTAATAATGGAGCTCCAAACCACACACACACACACACACACACACACACACACCGTCTTGTCTATTCTCTGTCTCACACACACGTTCACAAAGAGCCTTAAAGCTTTTAGTGCCTCTCGGTTACAGCCCTCTCATCATCTCCAATGCCATTCTTATCACCTGCCCTAGAGCATAGTCTGTCTTTTTTCCTTCCATCACAAACACTCGTACATGCAGAGGACCCTTCACTCTACAGCAGTGGGTGTGGATGGAGGTCACGTTACAAATGCTCCAATTTTAGATTTATTTTCACAATAAAATATAGTTTATAGATATTGTAATCTGACAGATTTATTTTATGCTATTACTATATTTGGATTTCTCTTATTACAGTATTTAATTACATAATTTATCATTTTATCCACATTTCCTATTTGACACTTTAACCCCTGAAGTATCTGTGGTGAGCGTTCTGAATGTGTGATTTATTGTAAATATTCATGAAAATTTTGCTCAATAAGAAAAATTTTAAAACATGCGGATAGAATAGACCTTGTGTTTTCCATAGATTCTGAGCATGCTCAGTGCACACCAGCCGCTTGTGTAATGGGGGGCAAAACACAGAGCAGTGACACCGACTCGCTATGAAAAATTGCCTTTTCTTTTTTCTTTTCTTTTTTTTTTTTTTTTTTTTACACCATTTTCCATGTCATTTTATGTTTTTACTGTTGTTTGCAGTGTTGTGGTGATTTTCCTTTTTTCTTTTTTTTTTTTTTTTACTGTGTTTTTACAACATTTTGATGTGGAAACTGCCATTTGGAGTGTCAACCAGGTGCCAAAAAGCATCGAGACGGATTAGAAAAAAAAAACAAAAACACAAACTACGCATTAAAAATGAAGTGTCAATATTTCAGAATCAAGCTATTTTAACCTAGACAGAGTATTTATAGCTCTGTGGAGAGTAAAGCCGCTCTGACAGAGGTAAAGTCGAGAGTAAGTTCTGCACAGATGCAGGTGTAAAATTCAACTCTACAGTGATGATTAGTGCCAGTTCTGCTGCTTGCATTGTGGGCTACTGATATTTCACTCATTGTGTTTGTTTATTTATGTGCAAGGGTTCAAGGTTTTTTTTTTTTTTTTTTTGTGTTAATGTTTATTACGTTACTATATGACTGTTTCCAACATTTTTTGGCCTGTTTATGTTTATTCTTTTTTTATAAACCCCTTTCATTGAACGAAATTAAACACAAAGGAAAACTGTAAAAAAAAAAAAAAAAAAAAAAAAAAAAGGTGAATCACCACACCACTGCAAATAGTAAAAAACAACAACAAAAAAAAAACACACAAGGAAAACTGTAAAAAAACAAAACAAAAAAAAAGGTAAATCACCACGACACTGCAAACAGTGAAAAAAAAAAACACAAGGAAAACTGTAAAAAAAAAAAAAAATTAAAAAAAGGAGAAAAAAAAGGAAATGACCACAACACTGCAAACAGTAAAAGCAAAAAAAATCAAGGAAAAACTGTAAAAAAAAAAAAGAAAGAAAAAAAGGAAAATCACCTCAACACTGCACACAGTAAAAACAAAAAACACAAGGAACCAAAAAAAAAAAAAAAAAAAAAAGGGTAAATCATCACACACTGCCAACAGTAAAACAAAAAGCTCAAGGAAAAACTGTAAAAAAAAAAAAAGAAAAGAAAAAAAGGAAAATCACCACAGCACTGCAAACAGTAAAAACAAAAAACACAAGGAAACTGAAGAAAAAAAAAAAAAAAAAAACACACACAAGGAAAACTTAAAAAAAAAAAAAAAAAAAAAAAAAAAAGAAAAAGGTACATCACCACAACTGCTGCAAAGAGTAAAAACAAAAAAACGCAAGGAAAACTAAAACAAAAAAGTGTCAGTTCACTGCTCTGTGTTTTGCTCCCATTACACAGGTGGTGGGGGGTGCACTGAGCATGCTCACATGTCTATGAAAAGAACAAGGTCTATTCTCTCAGCCGTTTAAAATTTTTCCTATTGCGCAAACGGTTGATTTTTATGAATATTTAAATAAATCATACATTCAAAATGCTCAACACAGACACATCAGGGATTAAGGGGTTAAGTCGCATACTGATATAATCCATAGTAGAAAAAAAAGGAAAAGAAAATGGAACTCCGTCTCATGTTAACCTAGATTTTTTTTAAAAAATGAAAAAATTAATAAGAAAAAAAACACATTGCTGCCAGTTCACAGTAAATGCCCCTTTATATGATTTTTTTTTACATGCTTTAAAAACATCAGTCTTGTTGCACAACTCTATTTAAAAATGCAATGTCATGTATTATGAATATAGGTAGGACTTTGAAGTAAACTGTCATTCTTCTACAAACACTGTATATATATATATATATATATTGCTGTGATATGAGGTGCAGACATTATGACTCCACTGTGATAAACTGGAAATTAATCTGAATGTGCGTGACATGAAACATCTGGCTGATATTTTCATTAGAACAGAACACTCTATCACATCCTGAATTTTAAACTTAGGAGACTTTCACTCAATTTTTCTTTTCTCAAACTAGTTTCCAAATTCAACAGCTGAGTCTGAGCCTCTTCCTGTCATATCCAAGATAACCAGTTAAAGAGAAATAGGAATATTCTGAATGACGTCTATAAAAAAAAAAAAAAAAACAAAAAACTATCATATATCTTCATTTGGGTAATCAGTTTCTCCATAACCTTAGGGCATATTACCAACTGAAATCACAATTAGGTACAGATCTCAGGCTTATCTTGAAACCACATAAATTATCCAATCCATCCATTTTCCAGGACCCTGGACATGTTATCAGTTCATCACAGGACTGGAATTACAGAAGAACAATGATTCACTTTCACATTCACACCCATAGGTGATAGATTGACCAGTTTAATCTATTACACAGGTGTCAAACATGTGGCTTGGGGGCCCAAATCCGGCCCACCAAAGGCTCCAGTCTGGCCCCTGGGATAAATTTGTGAAATGCAAAAATCACACTAAATATTAACAATCCTTTTAGTTCAGGTTCACATTCAGACCAATTCAATCTCAAGTGGGCAGGACCAGTCAAATACTATCATAATAACATATAAATAATGACAACTCCAAATTTTTCTCTTTGTAAATGCAAATGTATTTTCATGTATTTACACTAAAACAAAGTATAATTTTGCAAAAAAAATGTGAATAACTTGAAATGTCTTAAGAGAAGCAAGTACCATTTTAACAATATTCTGGACTGGTACTCAATGTTTTGGTGTTTGTAGATCCACTGTTATCTGTAAGTTATAATGTACATGTGTAGATGATAAACTGAGGCAAAATATTGTTAAAATTATGCATATTTTTTCAGTTTGTTCATATTATTCACATCTTTTGAAGAATAGTTTTGTAGATGTAAACCTTTTCATAATGTAAATTAACTTTTTCACTCTAAAACATAGAGAAAAGTTTGGAGGTTGACATTATTTATATATTATTATGTTATTATTTACTGGTTCGGCCCACTTCAGATCAAATTTAGATGAATCTGGCCCCTGAACTAAAATGAGTTTGACACCCCTGATCTATTATATTACACTTCTTTGGTGGTAGGAACAAGGTGGAGAACCAGGACAGAACCAATATATACATGAAAAAAACATGAACTCCACACAGCAACCAGACCTTCTTAATGCGAGGCAATATTGCTAATCACTGCACCACTGTGTCGCCCACAACCTACGCACATTAGATTGTCCTAATAGAGCTGAACGATTAATCGACCTCAAACGATCTAAAAAAAAATCATAAGCGCATTCTCCTGAATCAAAAGCTTTGTTTCTTCATTCTCTGCTGTTAAACATTGGTTCCCTGTTGTGTTTCACACGGACGCTTATTGTGACGCACAAAACAAGCTTCAATTAGGAAAACTGCAATAGAATATCTCACTTCAATCATTCGAGTCGATTAATCGAATCGGGACTTTTTGCATTGACTTCAAGCACCTAGTCCAGGGGTTGGTCAAACTCATTTTAGTTCAGGGGGCCACAGTCAGCTAAATTTGATCTGCAGCTGGGCCGGGCCAGGAAAATAATAACAGAATAACCTAATAACTAATGACAACTCCAATTTTTGTCTTTGTTTTACTGTAAAAAAAAAAACAAAACAAAACATGAATTGTGAAATACTTACGCTTTTATAAACTATCAAAAAAAAAAAAAAAAAAACAAAGAAAAAAAAAAAAAAATACATTAAATTTAAAAAATGTAAGAAAATTTAGTGCAATTTTAACAATATTATTCCACAACTTATCATTTGTCCATGTGCATTCTGGCACGATCTACAAAGACACTAAACACTGAGGAACAGGCAGAAAAATTGTTAAAACTGTGCTGAATTTTCTTTAGACATTTCAGGTTGTTCATATTTGTTCAGGTTATTCACATGTTTAGGGTTACAGGATAATATGTAAATGTAATATTTTTCATACTTTAATGTTATTTTTTTTGCAACTAAAACGAAGAAAAAAAATAAGTTGTTAATTCTAGATTTTTTTTTTTTTTTTGGGGGCTCAATTCAAGATTTTTTTTACTTAATTGAAGATTTTTCTTTTTTTTTTTGTCTTAATTCAAGATTTTTTTACTAAATTGAAGCTTTTTTGGTTTTTTTTGCTTTAAATTCAAGATTTTTTTCCTTATTTCAAGCTATTTTTTTGCTACTTCATGATTTTTTTTGCTAAATTTGAGATTTTTTTTGTTTAATTCAAGATTCTTTTTTACTTAATGAAGATTTTTCTTGCTTAATTCAAGATTTTTATTTTTTTTTTTACTTCAAGATTTTTTTTAAATTTTTTTTTTTGCTTAATTCAACATTTTTTCCTTAATTTAAGATTTTTTTTTGCTTAATCCAACATTTTTTACTTAATTCAAGCTAAATTTTTTTTTTCCTTAATTCACTTCAAAAGTGTGGAATTTTTTCAGTTTGTAAATTCATCACAGGGGCCAGATTGGAACCTTTGGCGGGCCGCATTTGGCCCCTGAGCCATATGTTGACACTCTGACCTAGTCGATTAATCAGTTTGCAGCTCTAGTCCCTACTAAAACATGTAATAGTTAAATATCTCCACTGTTATACAGGGGTGTTAGAAAATATCAGTTCTGCAATATATTGCAATATTCATTTCACAGTACAGTCTCGATATTAAAAAGTACTGTATTGGTTTTTTTTAGGTAATTTATTCAAATGCAGATATGATGGAGGTTCATTTTGTTTTTTGGTTTCTTTATTGTTTATATTTTATTTTATTTATTATTATTTAACACTGTTTATTAAATAATGGTTATTTGAAGCATCCTAAAAGGACTTTTTACTGTCTGAGAGGCAGATGTTAGTTCCTTTGGTGGGATTGCACAAAAATAATGTCAGGATTTTAGTTATGAACTAAGAATATAAACATTTGAGGAGGATCTTAGACTGTAATGTGTGTAAAATACAATTTAAGTTTAACACAGGAACACTGTGTGATATAGCATTAGATCCTGTTGTGATCAAATAAAAATGTGTTTAGTATTTGTTGCATATTTCTGGTGTAATTAAATTCTTCCAAGAAATAATCATTTAAAAAAAAAGAAACAAACAAAAATGGCTTTTTTAACAATATCATGATATATCGTGATATATCATATCGCGATCCTTGTGTTGTATCGCCAGATTCTTGCCAATACACACACCTACTGTTACACCTCTTCGTAATGTGGAATATATCATTGATATTAGGATATTTCTTCTTATGAACAACATAAACCAACAGCATTAATGAAAACCAACAACAACAATCATCTGTTGAATTAAAACAGCTATAATTTAATGCTATTTCTAGGAGATGATTAAACTCAATAAAGTTCAAATCATCTCGGAACTAACACTGCTGAATTTTTCCTCATGAAAAAACTACCACCAAAAAAGAGACACTTAAAGAATTTTGATGATATTCTGCTATTTTAAATCAAGTAATGGAGAGAAAACAACTCAGTGTTCATAGAATAAATAGCTCAACAAAACACCCTTTTCCTCATTGCAATAATAATAATTATACAACTCCGATTCCAAAATTAATAATAATAATAGTAATACTACTACTACTACTACTACTACTACTAATAATAATAATAATAATATAAAAATATAATATAAGAATAATAATAATAATATAAATAATATAATACATTTTATTTATAGGTGCCTTTCTTGGCACTCAAGGACACCATACAGTAAACAGTAAAACAGGAGAGTATAAAACAAACAATAAAATGGAGTAAAAAAAATAAAAGGCAGGGTTAAAAAAAATTGGACAATGCAATTGTGTTCACAAAGAGAAAGAGGTCCTAAAACAGATGGGTTTTGAGTCTGGATTTGAAGACAGGGAGTGAAGTGGTGTTTCTGAGATCTGGTTGGCAGGGAGTTCCAGAGTTGGGTTGCGGATGCTGTGCTTTAAATCTGTGTTTGTGGGTGACACAGACAATAATTTCTGGAAAAATTTCAGAGCTGAGAGTAATTTCCATCACATATTGTATCTGGTTTTAATGCAGTGCAGCCTGAGGGCTTGAAGATCATATGAACCAAATACGGATTTTCAGCCTTTCTTCAGAAGTGTGGAATTATATTGCATTGTAGAAAATTAAATATTCATGTTACTGTTGTCTTTATTGTATTATGCCTGTTTTCCACTGCATGGAACCAGACTTGGCTCGACTCGAACTCGACACAGTTTGGTACAATGCCATCGCCTTTTCCCACGCAGTTGTATCTTGTACCTCTGCACAAATGAATGGTGTGGTCAGCGGAGTCGAAACTGTCGTGACTTCATTTTTAGGGCGACATAGAACAGTAACGGTGAACAGTAACGACAGTGATGACATGAGGTGATGCTGTACTTGTTCACGCTCTGTGGCTTTTGTCACAGAAAAGATGAACGGCAGGAACCAGAAAACGGATCCAAGCGGTGGGAACGAAAAAAACGTTTGAAAAGCAAAGGAGAGTTACGAAAGCTGTACGGAAGTATGAAGCTGAAGACCAGCACGTGTGATGACACTCCTCTGAGCAATCAGTGGCGCAGTGAATTTTCAGATGCCGACTCAGCCAGGAAGAACCTTGCCGGAGGTGGTACGAGAGTCGAGTCGAGTCATGCAAGAAAGGTGCAGCAGAAAAGGGGCATTAGTTACGATTACCGCGTTTCCACTATGTGGACCCAGCTAAGGTTATTATCGTTAACAAAAACTAACGAAATGATGAAAACTAGAATTGTAAAAACATTTTTGATAGCTGAAATAAATAAAAACTATAATTAAATTTTTTTAAAAATTACAACTAACTGAAACTGTATTGTGTGCTTACAAAACTAACTAAAACGTATAAAAATTATGGATAAAATTCCCTTCGTTTTCGTCTTTGTAAATGTCGGATTGATATGAAATCGATTTATTTCCCTAAAGCAATTTTAGCTAGCGGCACCATATGATATTTAACGGTCCGTCACTTCTCGTCATTTGTCGTTTAGACTCGTCTTCTGGTCCCCACTCTACCTGGAAACGTGGAGACTAAAGTTGGGAGAAAGCAGCAGTGTCCTGTCTGGGATTTATTTGAATACGACGAGAAGAGAAAAGATATAAAAAAACTACAAACAAATTAAAACTAAGCATTTAGAAGAAAATGAAAACTAATAAAAACTAACAAACCTGCTCTAAAACGAATTAAAACGAACTGAATTTGAGAAAAAAAGTCAAAACTAAATAAAACTAAACTACAATGAAAACTCCAAAACTATTATAACCTTGTAACCATCAACTCGGCTCGGCTCGGGTACCAGGTACTATTCCTGCAGACCGTTTCCATTACAGGATACTACCGACTTTAGAGTACCTGGACGTCATAGCAATGCGGCGCGTTATTTCTGTCGTCTGCTCAGAGTTGCTGATAAACTCGCTCATTGCGTGTTGTCTCGTCAAGCTCATGCTGAATTTGTACGTTGGCCACCTAATCTCCTCGACTGACTATGGTGTAGTTTTGTGGGCTGTCATCATGTGGATTAACCTACTATATTTACTGTCAACCTCCGCATCTTTTTTTTGTAAAACGGTGGGTCACAGAGACGACTCTCTGACCAATCCATGGTCTGCAGTGTTTACACGTCATGTTTTAGTATCTGGTCCCCAGTCCTGGAACCTCGGTGGAGGTGATACCAAAAAAACTAGTAGCAGGTACCAGATTCCAGGTCCTTTTTCGTAATGGAAACGCAAAAAGGCCGAGTCGAGTCGAGTCGAGTCAAGCCAGTACCACGTAGTGCACAGGGTCAAACATGCGGCCCGGGGGCCAAATCCGGCCCGCCAAAGGGTCCAATTCGGCCTGCAGGAATTTATGAAATGCAAAAATTACACTGAAGATACTGACAATCAATGGTGTCAAAATCATTTTAATTCAGGTTCCATATACAGACACATAGATTAAAATGGGTCAGACCAGTAAAATATGATCATAATAACCTAAAATAATGACAACCCCAAATTTTGTCTTTGTTTTTTTTGTGTAAAAAAGTAAAATTACATGAAATGTTTACATTACCAAACAATACTTTTACAAAAAATGTGAATAACCTGAACAAATATGAACAAACAGAATTATCTTAAGAAAAGTAAATGCAATTTTACCAATATTCTGCCTGTTACTAAATGTTTTGTGTGATTGTAATGCACATGTGTAAATGATAAACTAATAAACGGAGGCATAATATTGTTAAAATTGCACTTGTTTATCTTAAGACTATTCAAGTTGTTCATGTTATTCAGATTTTTAAGGAAACTTTGTAGATGTAAACCTGATCATAAGAATTTTACTTCTTTCCCTGTTATTATTTTACTGGTCCAGCCCACTTGAGATCAAATTGGGCTGAATGTGGCCCCTGAACTAAAATGAGTTTGACACCCCTGACATAGTGGAAACGTGGCATAAATGTTCCTCCACTGTTTAATTTCAGCACCACTTACTCTTTCAGGTCTTTTATTGCCCTTTTCCAACTTTATGCTAATTCAAAATTTGCTTTTTTTTTTCTTCAAAAGGTGCATTTTTGTAGATTAAACATTTGATACCTTTTTTTTTAAATTTTCTTGTGAATAAACATGACTTTATGAGGTTTGCAAACCATTGAATTCTATTTTTACTTACTTCTCACACAGTGTCCCAATTTTTTTTGCACCAGGGTCATACTAATAAAAACAATTTCATTTCACTTCAATAACACTGGGTTACAAAAAATGTTTTTTGCAAGTTGTCTAGGTTTTTTCAACTGAATTAGGACCATTTTGCACCGTTAAATCCAAAAATGACATCTGTTTTTCTCAATCAGGTCAGGTTTTTTTTTGCTAATTTGATTTTGAAAAATTTGATCTTCTCACAAAATTGATTACATTTTTGTGACTTTATCAGTTGATTTTTTATATAGTTCTCACCCAAAATAGGTTTTAAGAGGAAAAAAATCATTTTCTAACAGGATGTATTTATATTTATCATGTATTCACCGCAGATGCAGCAGAATACGTCAGGCTTATTTTGCAAGATCTTCTAGTCGAAGCCATTTCATTCACCCTGTAATATTAAAAAAAAAAAACATTAATCATAAATTGGCAAAAGTCAAATCTTCAGAACTCGTTTATTGCAAGAAATATGAAAATTTTGTATCATATGATGTGAAAATGCCCATAAATGGAAGCAAAAATGTTAAAAAGCCAATATGTAGCATAGTTCAGAGAGTTGACCTGATGAGCAAAATTAATGTGATTTTGGATTCAGCACACCAAAATTATCCTAAATCAGCTCAAAAACTTAAACAATAAATTTGTAGTTGACCAGTGTAATTAAATATCATCACTGTATTAACCCTGACCTTTCAGTGTGTTTACTTCATCTTTGAGGTGTCATTGTCTCCATGTCTTCTTTTTTTTTTTTCTCTATGCAACACTAGGTTTTTCCAAAGAATCACTTGTTTGTTAATGTGTCATAAGATTTGTCATTTACCTACAATCTGTTGATTTAAAAAAAAAAAAAAAGAAAAAATGCTGCAGGAGCAAAGGTTACCATATCATGACAGCTCAACTGTCCAACGTACATTAATTAGCTTAATGTGCTTACAACTGCATACATTACACCAATTAGCTTGTTAAAATATGCAACCAGGGACGAGTGATGAAGCGTTTACTGACATGCAGCCATATGTGCTCGGAGCGACCTCGGCAGATGATGCCAACCGCAGGGGGGCGGGTGGGCTAGGTGAAGCAGTTTACAGACAATCTAATTAAATCGTAGGGCTGTTATCATACCATCACAACTCTTCCAATTACCCCTCTTCCTCTTCCTCTTCCTGTCCCACCTCCCTGCCTGTCCCTTTTTTCCGTTACGACTTAATTTGTTTCCATTCTCCTCTTCAGTCACTTTAATGCTGGGAAAACATGTGAGGAATAATAGCGGTTGTTTCCTTGATGTTTGCCGTGTGAAGAGAGGGCGGAGGGGTGAGGTGGAGTGGGATGGGATGGGGTGGGGGGGTTCCTTTGTCATATCAGGCATTTAGGGAAGGGGTTAGGGAGTGACGGAGTTGAGAGAAGGGGGGGCACTGAGGGTACGATTTAGTCAGCACAACCCCCCCGCCCCTTCGCCCTACTCCTGGAGCGCCCTGTTCACCCTCACTCTGTAGCACTTAACTAACTTTCACAGGCTGATAAAAAATAATTGCTGCCCCAAGGGTGGGGAGTCCAAATACATTAGCACCACAAAGAGAAGAGCTTGGATCACATTACCCCGAGCACTGACACTACAGTCTGCAGCCTGGAAAAAAAAAAAAGGCAAAATATCAGGACAGACAGACAGAATGCAGCATGCTAGTGTGCTCTCATTGGTCCGTGAGTGCGACAGTGTGAAGTGAATAGTGGTGAGATAGTGTCAGTAAAGAGGCCCCAAGAAAGGAATGTGCCCATTTTTTTTTTTTTTATTTGCGTCCGATTCACTTGTATTTCTGTCTGTGTGTCAAAGGACCTCATCTGCCGCCATGCTCCATTGCAGACCAGTAACACAGGACTGGGGGGCAAGGGGGTTAGGGTGGTCTGTGGGGGGGGGCGTTGGCGGGGGCGACAGAGGAAGCACAGAGCACAGGAAAGAGTCAGGCAAGCATGACTCTGGTGAAGGAAAGCTCCCCTTGTGAAAGAGGAGATGAAGAAATAGAGAGTTAAAGGGGCTTTAGTGAGAGGTGTTTAGCCAAGATGTTAAGTGTGTGTGTGTGTGTGTTGTGTGTAATACCTCTCTTAGCATCAGTACACATCCATGACACCTGTTGGACTATGCGTTTCTCTTTGGTCTTTGTGTCTGTTTGCTAAAGCTTCAGTATTAGTTTCTATGTTTTTCTATGTTTTTTTTTTTTTTTTTTTTGTAATATGGTATAGCAGGGGTGTCAAACATGCGGCCCGGGGGCCAAATGCGGCCCACCAAAGGTTCCAATCCGGTCCTTGGGAAATTTGCAAAGTGCAAGTTAGGGCAACAAACTCAAAAATAATACGATAATAACCTATAAATAATGACAACAATTTTTTTTTTCTCTTTGATTTAGTGCAAAAAACATTAAATTATGAAAATGCTTATATTGACAAACTGTCCTTTAACAATAAAATTTGAATAACTTGAACAAGTGGACATTTTTGCAACTTCATGAGAAGTAGGTTCATTAGAATTTTTTTTTTTTTTTCATTATTATTTTTTTTAATGTATTTCTTTTTTTTTTTTTTTTTTTTTTTCATTTAAAAAAAAAAAAAAAAAAAAATTTATTTCATTTACTTTTCAGAAGAAAATTTTCAATCGCATTGTTTTTTTCATGCCTAAGAGGAATAAAAACACTCAGGAAAAAATTTGAATAAGGTTCTCATAATTTGTGCATGAAAGGGTTAAACTGTCAAACTTTTGTCCCTTACAGAGGACAAAATGTATTGCTGGGTCTCAGCAAAAAAAAAAAAAAAAAAACTGAAAACAACTTTTTTTTTCCAGAAAACTGTTAATTACAGTCTAATAACAATTAGCTATTGATTTACACTAAAACATGTTACTGCAGATCAGGTTTATCAAGAACAGCAAAGTTATAGTAATTGAATGAATTGCAGTGTTTGGGGTCATGCATAAGAGTCTACTATGTTGGCTGATATGGAACTAAAACAACAAAACCAATGAATATACAAGAGAACAGCTGGAGAGGAACTGTCCACTGTAGTGACCACTGTGCATGAAAGGGTTAATTGCCCACCTCTGCTCTAGACTCAGCTGAATCCGGCCCCTTTAAATGTACAGATCATCCTTTACAACAGTGGTTCTTAACCTTGTTGGAGGTACTGAACCCCACCAGTTTCATATGCGCATTCACCGAACCCTTCTTTATTAAAAATACAATATGATTTTTTTCAAATTCAAGGCACCGGCATATGTTTTACTGGTGCACAAAATGAACCGTATTAACATCACTGTGCTCAAAGAACAAAACAATACAGTGCATGAACTTCCAACAAATTCCATGCCTTTTCACAAAGACATGACCTTTTTTAATACAACCACACTGAAATGGTTTTAATTTTTAACCTTATGTATTCCAATAATGAACTTATTGTATTTATGCTATTTATCATTTTTAACATTTTAACACACACCCCATCACCTAATTTCCATCAGGCTAAAATAATGAATATTTACTGCAAATCAGTGTGACTTCTGCTGTTGTGTATATGTATGTGTAGGCCGTCAGGTCAACCCGGTTTTCGTTTCATCTCGCTCCGAAGTTTCCGAACCACGCAATTTTGACATAAAAAAGAGATAATCGCATGTAGTGTATCAAAAAAAAAAGTTCTCGTTATACTCCTTCAGTATTTTTGTGATCATTGTTTTCTTAAGGCACGCTCGGCTTTAGCGTAATACGATTTCTCCATCCGCGACGGTGCGTCAGTTGTCACATGATTGTAACTGACCAGTGCGGTGACCGAAAAATGTAAACAAGCGCTACACATGGCTGCCTCCGTGGTTAACAGGAAGTAGCAAAAGTCATAACAACAATGTGGAAAATGCTCAAATAATTCATTGTCAGATGAGTGGAAGAGATTATAAACACTTCCGGATGTGTTGTAGTGCTATAAGCGACAACAATACACTGTGTACAGGGGTTGGACAAAATAATGGAAACACCTTCACCTCAAGATGATAATGCCCCAATCCATACAGCTAGAATTGTTAAAGAATGGCATGAGGAACATTCTAATGAAGTTGAGCATCTCGTATGGCCGGCACAGTCCCCAGACCTCAACATTATTGAGCATTTATGGTCAGTTTTAGAGATTCAAGTAAGACGTCGATTTCCACCGCCATCGTCTCTAAAAGAGTTGGAGGGTATTCTAACTGAAGAATGGCTTAAAATTCCTTTGGAAACAATTCACAAGTTGTATGAATCAATACCTCGGAGAATTGAGGCTGTAATTGCCGCAAAAGGCGGACCTACACCATATTAAATTATATTTTGTTGATTTTTTAAGGTGTTTCCATTATTTTGTCCAACCCCTGTATATTGGATGTCAATCAGAGAAAGAGTCTCCGAAGCCGTTTGTTTACATACATGGACCTAGCCCGACACACACACACCCCTAATGAGTCAAGTGTGTGTCTTGACCTCCGCCGAACCCCTGAGACTGACTCACCGAACCCCTAGAGTTCGATCGAACCCAGGTTAAGAACCACTGTTTTACAACTACTGTGGTGTCACTCTGATCCATCAAGTGTTTTGTTAATTCGATGGAAATAACGCAGTGTAAATGTTACTGAGCTCAGCAGCTCTGAAGCCAAAAAAACACTTAAACTTAAGCAAAAGTAGCTGCACTCTTAAACAGTTATTACAAATCACATAGCGACAGCCGGATCCCTGACTATCGCCTCACCGAAACATCTGTTGAGCACCGCCGGCTGTAAGACAGAGAAGTACTCGATGGGATGAAAGGCCCATGGAAGCACTATATAATCAAATAGCTGAGCCTTGGAGCTGCTTTTCCAAACACACACGAGGACACAGCCTCTGTTGGTTTTAGTTGTTTTCTCCTTTAACTTTTTTTATTGTGTATTTTTTATGTCTTCTTCGGAGTTAGGGTTAGCCGGCAGCTGTTATAAACTGGATGCCACTCACCGGCAGCTTAAAACCTGGGGTGAAACGTCAATCAAATAGAGCTTTTTTTAACAGATTTAATTAAGCACAAAACATTTAACGTTATCTTCATCAATATACCTCACAGCTACAGAAAGAGTACAGGTCAGCTAAGAGTTCTTTATAGCTGAAGTTTTCTGCCATGACTCAGATCATCTTGAGACCAACTTTAAGATTATAAAAGGAGGAAGGCAGCGAGTCAGTGAAATTAAACTTCCATCAAGGTTTACCTGCGCAGCTTTTAACAAAATGACTGTGTTTTTCACTCATATCTTCAAAATGGACTGCAATTTTAGAAAGTAAAAGGCCCGAGATGTACTGTCCAAAAATAGATGGAGACGAAGCGTGCAGCTGAAGTTGGTATTTAGACCAAATAATAATGGTTAAGACCAGGTTCTTCTGTACTTTTGGGTCCCAGCGGTCACATTTCAATCCGCTCCACATATAGACGGATATACAATGAAATAGAAAATCATTTCTACATAAAGTGTCCTATTTGATTTTTTAACCCTTTCATGCATGAATTATGAGAACCTTAGTCGAGATTTTTTTGCTGAGTGTTTTTATTCCTCTTTAGACATGACAAAAACGTGATTGAAATTTTTCAAGAGCCTTTTTTTCATGAAGTTACAAAAATGTCCACTCAGCTGGACACCATGTGTTTAACCCTTTCATGCATAGTGGTCACTACAGTGGACAGCTGTTCAAAGGTGTTGTTTTCTTGTATATTTATGGATTTTGTTGGTTTAGTTCCATATCAGCCAACACAGTGGACACTTATGCATCATCCCATACACTGTAATTCAAACCATTACTGTAACTTTGCTGTTATTGATAAACCTAATCTGCAGTTACATGTCTGAGTGTAAAAAAAATGATAATTGTTATTAGACCGTAATTAACTGTTTTGGTTTTTTTAAACAAAAAGATTGTTTTTTTTGCAAATTATCTCCATGCAGGTATGTTAAAATGTGAGAAAACATCAGATTAGTAGCATTAATGTATTTATTTCATAGTTTTTAGGCAGTATATCAGTAAAAACATGTTTCTTTGCTTCTAAACTTAAACACATGGTGTCCAGCTGATATTTTTGTAACTCCATGAAAAATAGGTTCATAAAAAAATTCCATCACATTGTTTTTTTTTTTTTTGTTGTTTGTTTAAAAAAAAAAAAAAAAAAAAAAAAAAACGCCTAAAGAGGAATTAAAAACACCCAGGAAAAAGAAAAATCTTGGTTAAGCTTCTTATAATTAATGCATGAAAGGGTTAATTTTTGAAGAAAAGAAACATGTATTTAGCCCTTTCATGCATGAATTGTGAGAACCTTAGTTTAGATTTTTTTTTCTTCACTGTTTTTATTCCTCCTTAGGCATAAAAAAACGATGTGATCGAGCTTTTTTTTCCCTATGGAGTTACAAAAATATCCATGCATTTCATTTTTGAAGTAAAGAAACATGTTTAAAACCCAATATCAGAAAGTAATATGAAACAATGAAATAAAAACATTTTTAATGCTGCTAATCTGATGTCTTCTCACATTTTAACATATTCTAATGCTAGTAATTACTCACTTCGTGGAGATAATATGCAAAAAAAAAAAAACGTCTTGTCTAACAAATAACAATTGATTTACACTTAAACATGTCACTGCAGATCTGGTTTATCAAGAACAACAAAGTTACAGTAACGGTATGAATGTCGGTGTATGGGATGGTGCGTAAGTGTTCACTGTGTTGGCTGATATGGAACCAAAACATCAAAACCCATGAATATACAAGAGAACATCTGGAGAAGAACTGTCCACTGTAGTGACCTATGCATGAAAGGGTTAAAATCCATCATCACAAAGTGATACACTGTGTGAAAACTATGAAATGAAAACATTTTCATGCAGCTAATCTGATGTTTTCTCACATTTTAACATACTCTAACCCTTTAACACCAACGTATCACATTTGATAAATGAGTTTTGAAGCCCTCTACATGATCAGTGGGATTTTTTTTTTTTTTCTTAAAAAACCTGATGTATACATATTGGATAAGGATATCGGGGAAAAGTTTGCTCTGGTTGTCACAGGAGGGTGGGGAGTCAGCTTTGGAAGGAATTTGACTGGAAGGTTAAAATACGATTTTTCAGAACCCCATTAAAATCTTTTCTCTCTAAAGTAGTGTTAGCAAAAAGTGTTGGAGAAACTGTGGTCTTGTCGGTGATCACACACATATTTGGGAGTGCCCCATTGTGAAACACTTCTGGACTAATGTAAAAGGCATATTGGATAGTTTACTTAAAGTGAACCTCTCCATGGACCCATTCTTATTTTTACTGGACATATTCCCTGATGGTCTGTCCCACGACCAAGAATTCATACTACATCTTCTTCTGATGGCTGCGAGAAAAATGATAACAATGTTATGGCTGAAACCTGAATCACCTACAATTGGACAATGGATACAAAGAATTAAACAAGTTTGTCTAATGAAACAGTTAACAGCACAGCTACAGCTGAAGACTCCGACCTTTGAAAGAGGATGGAGACCAGTATTCAGTCTTATTGGAATGGATATTTAAGCCTGGATTTTTTTTTTTTTTTTTTTTTTTTTTTTTCTCATTGTAACCAAATATTTTATATTGTAATCTTAGGCCCAATCTCAGGACAAATGTTGTTACTCTGTACATTGTTTTGTTTTGTTTTTTTTCTCTTCTATAAAAGTTAAAAAAAAACAAAACAAACTGATGTATACAATTAGATACATGCAATACACATATAACTACCAGGGGGGAGGAATTCATCCACCAGAGGCCTTTCTAGCGACACTACAGACTGTCATTCATGAGGAAGGAGGCACAACTTTGCCAATTTTGAAAAGGAATTACCAAGTTTTTACACGTTTATGTATATTATATTTTTGTTTGTTCAAAATAATAACATTTGAGCACTGAGACCCGATGTATCAAACATGATACAAAATTAGAACTCATCCACGGAAATTGATATTTGAAAAAAAAAAAAGTTTTTGGGGTTGTCTAAAGGACCAATAAAGGCTCCAGTTTCACAGAATTGGAATTTTCGGTCAATGATTTAATGGTTCAGGCTTTACAGGGCTAATGCCAGTTATTACTCACTTCATGGAGATAATGTGCAAAAAAAATAAATAAAAAAAGATTAATAAAACTGTTAATTACAGTCTAATAACAATTACCAATTGATTTACACTAAAACATATTACTGCAGATCAGGTTTATCTAGAACAGCAAAGTGACAGTAATGGTATGAATGTCAGTGTAAGAGATGATGCATAAGCGTCCATTGTGTTGGCTGATATACAACAAAAACACAAAACCCATGAATACAAGAGAACGGCTGCAGAATAGCTGTCCACTGTAGTGACCACAATGCATGAAAGGGTTAAAATGGATTACAAGATGTCATTTTTTTCCCATTTTTGGCACTTCAATGGAGAGATTTCCTACAGACATGGGTTCAAGTTGACTAACCAGTGTCTCTGCAAACATGTTATACAGTTTTTACTTAAAGCAGCGTATGACATTCATCACAAATGTTTTTTTCAAATTTATAAAACCCCAGTGATATCTTAATTATCACTAATCCGTTAGTCTTTCTACGCTTACGCACCTGAATCACTTCCCTCATGGTGAACAACTTCGTAGGTGACTCCATCATAAACACAGTCCGCTTGTTTACATAAAAAACAAAATGTCAGTCAGACCTTTTCGGAAATTTTGTCGCGAAGTGCAATGTGGGAATGGGAATTCCACGCAGCAGCAATTTCATTGTGTCTTCATGAGTGCTGAACCCAAATGTGGCCTTTACCTCCCCACTGACTAGACTCAGTCTATAAAACAACCCTAGCGGACTGTAGAATTTACATAGTAGTGATCTGATTATTACTGTTATTAATTATTTAAGGAGAAGGGGGGTTTATAAGTTGTACTTTTTCTCACTTCTTTTCAAATCTGTATAATATGTCTTATGTTTAAATGTTTTGTTTATTTATTTTCTTCTGTTTTGACGTTCATATTTTCAAAATGAATACATCAATCACTCAATCAATCTGGCTTGTTTTACTTGTCGGATCTGTGAGAAACCGCTTTCCTACTACTACTACAACTACTACTACTACTACTACTACTGCTACTACTCCTGCTACTACTACTACTACTGCTACTACTACTATTACCATTACTACTGCTACTACTGCTACTACTACCACAACTACTACTACTACTACTACTACTGCTACTACTACTACTACAACTGCTACTACTACTACTACTAATACTGCTGCTACTACTACTACTAGTACTGCTGCTACTACTAGTACTACCACTGCTACTACTACCACTACTACTATGACTAGTGCTACTACTACTAGTAATACTACTACTGCTACTACTATTATTACTACTACTACGACTAGTACTACTACTACGACTAGTACTACTCCTACTGTGACTACTAGTACTACTACTACGACTAGTGCTACTACGACTAGTACTACTCCTACTGCTACTACTAGTATTACTACTACAATTAGTACTACTACTGCTGCCACTACTACTACTACTACGACTAGTGCTACTACTACGTTACTACTACTAGTACTACGACTACTACAACTAGTGCTACTACTAGTACTACTCCTACTTCTACTACTAGTACTACTACTACTACTAGTACTACTACTGCAACTACTAGATGAGTACTGCTCCTACTGTGACTACTAGTACTACTACAACTACGACTAGTGCTACTACTACTAGTACTACTCCTACTGCTACCACTAGTACTACAACTACTACAACTAGTGCTACTACTACTAGTACTACTACTACTCCTACTGCTACTACTAGTACTACTCCTACTGCTACTACTAGTACTACTCCTACAACTGTTACTACTACTGCTACTACTACCACAGCTACTCCTGAGGGGTCAGAGGTCAGCTTATACTAAGTACTATAGCTTATTGACTTAGTCAAACAGTAAACTTTCATCAAACACTGTGGATCCCACGAACCACAAACAAAAAATTAAAGCCGCAAGCGGCATCTAAAGGCCCTCACCAAGGGCACATCCAGTAGAAGTATGCTCATCGTTCAGCTAGTGGCGCTCTAGCTCCAAATTTTGTGTCTTCTGATGAATGGGTAGGCCTGGGAGATTGACAATTGACTCAAATTTGAGACAATCAGTGTTCGTATGTCCGAACTGAAAAATTTTGTATAAATCTGTAGGGGGCGTTATGGAGCCAAAATTCAATTTGTTCCATTGAATGGGTGTAGGCCTGCGAGATGTACCACTGAGTCAAATTTGAGCCAAATTGGTGTTTGTATGTCTGAAGTAAAGTAATTTTCGTAAAGGTAAAATTGTAGGGGGCGCTATAGCGCCAAATTGCAATTTTTTCTGATATATGGGTGTAGGCCTGAGAGATCGACATCTGAGTCAAATTTGAGCCAAATTGGTGTTCGTATGTCCAACTGAAGCAATTTACTAAAAAAAAAAAACTTGTAGGGGCGCTGTATTGCGAAATTTCAGTTTCTTTTGACAAATAGGTGTAGGCCTGGGAGACAGATGTCTGAGTCAAATGTGAGCCAAATTGGTGTTCGTATCTCCGAACTGATGTCATTTTTTAAATGTACACTAGTAGGGCGCTATAGTGCGAAATTTCAATTTTTTTATAAATGGGTGTAGGCCTGGAGATGGACGTCTGAGTCAAATTTGAGCCAAATCGGTGTTTGTATGTCTGAGCTGAAGCAATTTTTGTAATGGTAAATTCGCGAAGAAACTTTGCAAAGTTTGCGACGTCGTCACACAAAAACGGTGACACCAATCCAAAAAATAACTTTTGATGCCCCACTTCTCTAGATACTGATTCTGATGAATGGGCGTAGGCCTGGAGATTGACAATTGATCAAATTTGAGACAAATCAGTGTTCGTATGTCCAAACTAGAGAAATTGTTGTATAAGTAAATCTGTAGGGGGCGCTATGCAGCTAAAATTAAATTTCTTCCTTGAATGGGTAGGCCTGCGAGATGTACCACTGAGTCAAATTTGAGCCAAATCGTGTTCATATGTCTGAATTAATGCAATTTTCGTGAAGGTAAATTTGTAGGGGGCGCTACTGAGCGACATGGCAATTTCTTCTGATAAATGGGTGTAGGCCTGGGAGATTGACAACTGATTCAAATTTGAGCCAAATTGGTGTTCGTATATCTGAAGTGAAGTAATTTTCGTAAAGGTAAATTTGTAGGGGGCGCTATGGCACCAAATTTCAAATTTTTCTGATAAATGGGTGTAGGCCTGGGAGATAGACATCTGAGTCAAATTTGAGCCAAATCGGTGTTCGTATGTCCGAACTGAAGCAATTTTAATAAAAAATATAAAAATTTTTGTAGGGGCGCTGTAGTGCAAAATTTCAGTTTCTTTTGATAAATAGGTGTAGGCCTGGGAGATAGACGTCTGAGTCAAATTTCAGCCAAATCAGTGTTCGTATGTCCGAACTGATGTCATTTTTGTAAATGTACATTTGTAGGGGGCGCTATAGTGCGAAATTTCAATTTCTTTTAATAAATGGGTGTAGGCCTGGGAGATGGACGTCTGAGTCAAATTTCAGCCAAATCGGTGTTTGTATGTCTGAGCTGAAGCAATTTTTGTGATGGTAAATTTTCGAAAAAACTTCGCAAAGTTTGCAACCTCGTCGCACAAAAACGGTGACACCGATTCAAAAAATTCGCTAACTTTTGATGCCCCACTTCTCTAGATACTGTACACCGATTTTGAGCTCATTTGGCCAAACGGCTTAGTAGGAGATAGTTAAAATACAACGTCAGCGAAAACGCTGACTCAGCATTTTGGAAATTTCAATCCAATATGGCCGACTAAGGGTGGTTTAGGGGCGTGGCCATAATAATATTTTTTGTTTGTCTCCTCATGATGAATCTGTGTACCGATTTTCGTGGCTCTATGACAAACTTTATGTTGGACGC